>NW_027437733.1:0-145000 GCF_965140245.1 Athene noctua
TCTCAGAAAGAGCCGTGGTGTGCGTTTTCGCCGGAAAACGCGTTTTCGGCCGAAAACGTGTAGGTTTGCACTTCCCCGCCACAGGGAAGCTGCTAGCCGGGAATTCTCTGCCTGGTTCTACCCGCTGCCCGGAACGCTACGCAGGGCAAAAGCGGTTCTCGTCCTCCGTGCTTGCTTTTTCTCAGAAAGAGCCGTGGTGTGCGATTTCGCCGGAAAACGCGTTTTCGGCCGAAAACGTGTACGTTTGCACTTCCCCGCCACAGGGAAGCTGCTAGCCGGGAATTCTCTGCCTGGTTCTACCCGCTGACCGGAACGCTACGCAGGGCAAAAGCGGTTCTCGTCCTCCGTGCTTGCTTTTTCTCAGAAAGAGCCGTGGTGTGCGTTTTCGCCGGAAAACGCGTTTTCGGCCGAAAACGTGTACGTTTGCACTTCCCCGCCACAGGGAAGCCGCTAGCCGGGAATTCTCTGCCTGGTTCTACCCGCTGCCCGGAACGCTACGCAGGGCAAAAGCGGTTCTCGTCCTCCGTGCTTGCTTTTTCTCAGAAAGAGCCGTGGTGTGCGTTTTCGCCGGAAAACGCGTTTTCGGCCGAAAACGTGTACGTTTGCACTTCCCCGCCACAGGGAAGCTGCTAGCCGGGAATTCTCTGCCTGGTTCTACCCGCTGCCCGGAACGCTACGCAGGGCAAAAGCGGTTCTCGTCCTCCGTGCTTGCTTTTTCTCAGAAAGAGCCGTGGTGTGCGTTTTCGCCGGAAAACGCGTTTTCGGCCGAAAACGTGTACGTTTGCACTTCCCCGCCACAGGGAAGCTGCTAGCCGGGAATTCTCTGCCTGGTTCTACCCGCTGCCCGGAACGCTACGCAGGGCAAAAGCGGTTCTCGTCCTCCGTGCTTGCTTTTTCTCAGAAAGAGCCGTGGTGTGCGATTTCGCCGGAAAACGCGTTTTCGGCCGAAAACGTGTACGTTTGCACTTCCCCGCCACAGGGAAGCTGCTAGCCGGGAATTCTCTGCCTGGTTCTACCCGCTGCCCGGAACGCTACGCAGGGCAAAAGCGGTTCTCGTCCTCCGTGCTTGCTTTTTCTCAGAAAGAGCCGTGGTGTGCGATTTCGCCGGAAAACGCGTTTTCGGCCGAAAACGTGTACGTTTGCACTTCCCCGCCACAGGGAAGCTGCTAGCCGGGAATTCTCTGCCTGGTTCTACCCGCTGCCCGGAACGCTACGCAGGGCAAAAGCGGTTCTCGTCCTCCGTGCTTGCTTTTTCTCAGAAAGAGCCGTGGTGTGCGTTTTCGCCGGAAAACGCGTTTTCGGCCGAAAACGTGTACGTTTGCACTTCCCCGCCACAGGGAATCTGCTAGCCGGGAATTCTCTGCCTGGTTCTACCCGCTGCCCGGAACGCTACGCAGGGCAAAAGCGGTTCTCGTCCTCCGTGCTTGCTTTTTCTCAGAAAGAGCCGTGGTGTGCGTTTTCGCCGGAAAACGCGTTTTCGGCCGAAAACGTGTACGTTTGCACTTCCCCGCCACAGGGAAGCTGCTAGCCGGGAATTCTCTGCCTGGTTCTACCCGCTGCCCGGAACGCTACGCAGGGCAAAAGCGGTTCTCGTCCTCCGTGCTTGCTTTTTCTCAGAAAGAGCCGTGGTGTGCGATTTCGCCGGAAAACGCGTTTTCGGCCGAAAACGTGTACGTTTGCACTTCCCCGCCACAGGGAAGCTGCTAGCCGGGAATTCTCTGCCTGGTTCTACCCGCTGCCCGGAACGCTACGCAGGGCAAAAGCGGTTCTCGTCCTCCGTGCTTGCTTTTTCTCAGAAAGAGCCGTGGTGTGCGATTTCGCCGGAAAACGCGTTTTCGGCCGAAAACGTGTACGTTTGCACTTCCCCGCCACAGGGAAGATGCTAGCCGGGAATTCTCTGCCTGGTTCTACCCGCTGCCCGGAACGCTACGCAGGGCAAAAGCGGTTCTCGTCCTCCGTGCTTGCTTTTTCTCAGAAAGAGCCGTGGTGTGCGATTTCGCCGGAAAACGCGTTTTCGGCCGAAAACGTGTACGTTTGCACTTCCCCGCCACAGGGAAGCTGCTAGCCGGGAATTCTCTGCCTGGTTCTACCCGCTGCCCGGAACGCTACGCAGGGCAAAAGCGGTTCTCGTCCTCCGTGCTTGCTTTTTCTCAGAAAGAGCCGTGGTGTGCGATTTCGCCGGAAAACGCGTTTTCGGCCGAAAACGTGTACGTTTGCACTTCCCCGCCACAGGGAAGCTGCTATCCGGGAATTCTCTGCCTGGTTCTACCCGCTGCCCGGAACGCTACGCAGGGCAAAAGCGGTTCTCGTCCTTCGTGCTTGCTTTTTCTCAGAAAGAGCCGTGGTGTGCGTTTTCGCCGGAAAACGCGTTTTCGGCCGAAAACGTGTAGGTTTGCACTTCCCCGCCACAGGGAAGCTGCTAGCCGGGAATTCTCTGCCTGGTTCTACCCGCTGCCCGGAACGCTACGCAGGGCAAAAGCGGTTCTCGTCCTCCGTGCTTGCTTTTTCTCAGAAAGAGCCGTGGTGTGCGATTTCGCCGGAAAACGCGTTTTCGGCCGAAAACGTGTACGTTTGCACTTCCCCGCCACAGGGAAGCTGCTAGCCGGGAATTCTCTGCCTGGTTCTACCCGCTGACCGGAACGCTACGCAGGGCAAAAGCGGTTCTCGTCCTCCGTGCTTGCTTTTTCTCAGAAAGAGCCGTGGTGTGCGTTTTCGCCGGAAAACGCGTTTTCGGCCGAAAACGTGTACGTTTGCACTTCCCCGCCACAGGGAAGCCGCTAGCCGGGAATTCTCTGCCTGGTTCTACCCGCTGCCCGGAACGCTACGCAGGGCAAAAGCGGTTCTCGTCCTCCGTGCTTGCTTTTTCTCAGAAAGAGCCGTGGTGTGCGTTTTCGCCGGAAAACGCGTTTTCGGCCGAAAACGTGTACGTTTGCACTTCCCCGCCACAGGGAAGCTGCTAGCCGGGAATTCTCTGCCTGGTTCTACCCGCTGCCCGGAACGCTACGCAGGGCAAAAGCGGTTCTCTTCCTCCGTGCTTGCTTTTTCTCAGAAAGAGCCGTGGTGTGCGTTTTCGCCGGAAAACGCGTTTTCGGCCGAAAACGTGTACGTTTGCACTTCCCCGCCACAGGGAAGCTGCTAGCCGGGAATTCTCTGCCTGGTTCTACCCGCTGCCCGGAACGCTACGCAGGGCAAAAGCGGTTCTCGTCCTCCGTGCTTGCTTTTTCTCAGAAAGAGCCGTGGTGTGCGATTTCGCCGGAAAACGCGTTTTCGGCCGAAAACGTGTACGTTTGCACTTCCCCGCCACAGGGAAGCTGCTAGCCGGGAATTCTCTGCCTGGTTCTACCCGCTGCCCGGAACGCTACGCAGGGCAAAAGCGGTTCTCGTCCTCCGTGCTTGCTTTTTCTCAGAAAGAGCCGTGGTGTGCGATTTCGCCGGAAAACGCGTTTTCGGCCGAAAACGTGTACGTTTGCACTTCCCCGCCACAGGGAAGCTGCTAGCCGGGAATTCTCTGCCTGGTTCTACCCGCTGCCCGGAACGCTACGCAGGGCAAAAGCGGTTCTCGTCCTCCGTGCTTGCTTTTTCTCAGAAAGAGCCGTGGTGTGCGATTTCGCCGGAAAACGCGTTTTCGGCCGAAAACGTGTACGTTTGCACTTCCCCGCCACAGGGAAGCTGCTAGCCGGGAATTCTCTGCCTGGTTCTACCCGCTGCCCGGAACGCTACGCAGGGCAAAAGCGGTTCTCGTCCTCCGTGCTTGCTTTTTCTCAGAAAGAGCCGTGGTGTGCGTTTTCGCCGGAAAACGCGTTTTCGGCCGAAAACGTGTAGGTTTGCACTTCCCCGCCACAGGGAAGCTGCTAGCCGGGAATTCTCTGCCTGGTTCTACCCGCTGCCCGGAACGCTACGCAGGGCAAAAGCGGTTCTCGTCCTCCGTGCTTGCTTTTTCTCAGAAAGAGCCGTGGTGTGCGATTTCGCCGGAAAACGCGTTTTCGGCCGAAAACGTGTACGTTTGCACTTCCCCGCCACAGGGAAGCTGCTAGCCGGGAATTCTCTGCCTGGTTCTACCCGCTGCCCGGAACGCTACGCAGGGCAAAAGCGGTTCTCGTCCTCCGTGCTTGCTTTTTCTCAGAAAGAGCCGTGGTGTGCGTTTTCGCCGGAAAACGCGTTTTCGGCCGAAAACGTGTACGTTTGCACTTCCCCGCCACAGGGAAGCTGCTAGCCGGGAATTCTCTGCCTGGTTCTACCCGCTGCCCGGAACGCTACGCAGGGGAAAAGCGGTTCTCGTCCTCCGTGCTTGCTTTTTCTCAGAAAGAGCCGTGGTGTGCGATTTCGCCGGAAAACGCGTTTTCGGCCGAAAACGTGTACGTTTGCACTTCCCCGCCACAGGGAAGCTGTTAGCTGGGAATTCTCTGCCTGGTTCTATCCGCTGCCCGGAACGCTACGCAGGGCAAAAGCGGTTCTCGTCCTCCGTGCTTGCTTTTTCTCAGAAAGAGCCGTGGTGTGCGTTTTCGCCGGAAAACGCGTTTTCGGCCGAAAACGTGTAGGTTTGCACTTCCCCGCCACAGGGAAGCTGCTAGCCGGGAATTCTCTGCCTGGTTCTACCCGCTGCCCGGAACGCTACGCAGGGCAAAAGCGGTTCTCGTCCTCCGTGCTTGCTTTTTCTCAGAAAGAGCCGTGGTGTGCGTTTTCGCCGGAAAACGCGTTTTCGGCCGAAAACGTGTACGTTTGCACTTGCCCGCCACAGGGAAGCTGCTAGCCGGGAATTCTCTGCCTGGTTCTACCCGCTGCCCGGAACGCTACGCAGGGCAAAAGCGGTTCTCGTCCTCCGTGCTTGCTTTTTCTCAGAAAGAGCCGTGGTGTGCGATTTCGCCGGAAAACGCGTTTTCGGCCGAAAACGTGTACGTTTGCACTTCCCCGCCACAGGGAAGCTGCTAGCCGGGAATTCTCTGCCTGGTTCTACCCGCTGCCCGGAACGCTACGCAGGGCAAAAGCGGTTCTCGTCCTCCGTGCTTGCTTTTTCTCAGAAAGAGCCGTGGTGTGCGTTTTCGCCGGAAAACGCGTTTTCGGCCGAAAACGTGTACGTTTGCACTTCCCCGCCACAGGGAAGCTGCTAGCCGGGAATTCTCTGCCTGGTTCTACCCGCTGCCCGGAACGCTACGCAGGGGAAAAGCGGTTCTCGTCCTCCGTGCTTGCTTTTTCTCAGAAAGAGCCGTGGTGTGCGATTTCGCCGGAAAACGCGTTTTCGGCCGAAAACGTGTACGTTTGCACTTCCCCGCCACAGGGAAGCTGTTAGCTGGGAATTCTCTGCCTGGTTCTATCCGCTGCCCGGAACGCTACGCAGGGCAAAAGCGGTTCTCGTCCTCCGTGCTTGCTTTTTCTCAGAAAGAGCCGTGGTGTGCGATTTCGCCGGAAAACGCGTTTTCGGCCGAAAACGTGTACGTTTGCACTTCCCCGCCACAGGGAAGCTGCTAGCCGGGAATTCTCTGCCTGGTTCTACCCGCTGCCCGGAACGCTACGCAGGGCAAAAGCGGTTCTCGTCCTCCGTGCTTGCTTTTTCTCAGAAAGAGCCGTGGTGTGCGATTTCGCCGGAAAACGCGTTTTCGGCCGAAAACGTGTACGTTTGCACTTCCCCGCCACAGGGAAGATGCTAGCCGGGAATTCTCTGCCTGGTTCTACCCGCTGCCCGGAACGCTACGCAGGGCAAAAGCGGTTCTCGTCCTCCGTGCTTGCTTTTTCTCAGAAAGAGCCGTGGTGTGCGATTTCGCCGGAAAACGCGTTTTCGGCCGAAAACGTGTACGTTTGCACTTCCCCGCCACAGGGAAGCTGCTAGCCGGGAATTCTCTGCCTGGTTCTACCCGCTGACCGGAACGCTACGCAGGGCAAAAGCGGTTCTCGTCCTCCGTGCTTGCTTTTTCTCAGAAAGAGCCGTGGTGTGCGTTTTCGCCGGAAAACGCGTTTTCGGCCGAAAACGTGTACGTTTGCACTTCCCCGCCACAGGGAAGCCGCTAGCCGGGAATTCTCTGCCTGGTTCTACCCGCTGCCCGGAACGCTACGCAGGGCAAAAGCGGTTCTCGTCCTCCGTGCTTGCTTTTTCTCAGAAAGAGCCGTGGTGTGCGTTTTCGCCGGAAAACGCGTTTTCGGCCGAAAACGTGTACGTTTGCACTTCCCCGCCACAGGGAAGCTGCTAGCCGGGAATTCTCTGCCTGGTTCTACCCGCTGCCCGGAACGCTACGCAGGGCAAAAGCGGTTCTCTTCCTCCGTGCTTGCTTTTTCTCAGAAAGAGCCGTGGTGTGCGTTTTCGCCGGAAAACGCGTTTTCGGCCGAAAACGTGTACGTTTGCACTTCCCCGCCACAGGGAAGCTGCTAGCCGGGAATTCTCTGCCTGGTTCTACCCGCTGCCCGGAACGCTACGCAGGGCAAAAGCGGTTCTCGTCCTCCGTGCTTGCTTTTTCTCAGAAAGAGCCGTGGTGTGCGATTTCGCCGGAAAACGCGTTTTCGGCCGAAAACGTGTACGTTTGCACTTCCCCGCCACAGGGAAGCTGCTAGCCGGGAATTCTCTGCCTGGTTCTACCCGCTGCCCGGAACGCTACGCAGGGCAAAAGCGGTTCTCGTCCTCCGTGCTTGCTTTTTCTCAGAAAGAGCCGTGGTGTGCGATTTCGCCGGAAAACGCGTTTTCGGCCGAAAACGTGTACGTTTGCACTTCCCCGCCACAGGGAAGCTGCTAGCCGGGAATTCTCTGCCTGGTTCTACCCGCTGCCCGGAACGCTACGCAGGGCAAAAGCGGTTCTCGTCCTCCGTGCTTGCTTTTTCTCAGAAAGAGCCGTGGTGTGCGATTTCGCCGGAAAACGCGTTTTCGGCCGAAAACGTGTACGTTTGCACTTCCCCGCCACAGGGAAGCTGCTAGCCGGGAATTCTCTGCCTGGTTCTACCCGCTGCCCGGAACGCTACGCAGGGCAAAAGCGGTTCTCGTCCTCCGTGCTTGCTTTTTCTCAGAAAGAGCCGTGGTGTGCGTTTTCGCCGGAAAACGCGTTTTCGGCCGAAAACGTGTAGGTTTGCACTTCCCCGCCACAGGGAAGCTGCTAGCCGGGAATTCTCTGCCTGGTTCTACCCGCTGCCCGGAACGCTACGCAGGGCAAAAGCGGTTCTCGTCCTCCGTGCTTGCTTTTTCTCAGAAAGAGCCGTGGTGTGCGATTTCGCCGGAAAACGCGTTTTCGGCCGAAAACGTGTACGTTTGCACTTCCCCGCCACAGGGAAGCTGCTAGCCGGGAATTCTCTGCCTGGTTCTACCCGCTGCCCGGAACGCTACGCAGGGCAAAAGCGGTTCTCGTCCTCCGTGCTTGCTTTTTCTCAGAAAGAGCCGTGGTGTGCGTTTTCGCCGGAAAACGCGTTTTCGGCCGAAAACGTGTACGTTTGCACTTCCCCGCCACAGGGAAGCTGCTAGCCGGGAATTCTCTGCCTGGTTCTACCCGCTGCCCGGAACGCTACGCAGGGCAAAAGCGGTTCTCGTCCTCCGTGCTTGCTTTTTCTCAGAAAGAGCCGTGGTGTGCGATTTCGCCGGAAAACGCGTTTTCGGCCGAAAACGTGTACGTTTGCACTTCCCCGCCACAGGGAAGCTGTTAGCTGGGAATTCTCTGCCTGGTTCTATCCGCTGCCCGGAACGCTACGCAGGGCAAAAGCGGTTCTCGTCCTCCGTGCTTGCTTTTTCTCAGAAAGAGCCGTGGTGTGCGTTTTCGCCGGAAAACGCGTTTTCGGCCGAAAACGTGTAGGTTTGCACTTCCCCGCCACAGGGAAGCTGCTAGCCGGGAATTCTCTGCCTGGTTCTACCCGCTGCCCGGAACGCTACGCAGGGCAAAAGCGGTTCTCGTCCTCCGTGCTTGCTTTTTCTCAGAAAGAGCCGTGGTGTGCGTTTTCGCCGGAAAACGCGTTTTCGGCCGAAAACGTGTACGTTTGCACTTGCCCGCCACAGGGAAGCTGCTAGCCGGGAATTCTCTGCCTGGTTCTACCCGCTGCCCGGAACGCTACGCAGGGCAAAAGCGGTTCTCGTCCTCCGTGCTTGCTTTTTCTCAGAAAGAGCCGTGGTGTGCGATTTCGCCGGAAAACGCGTTTTCGGCCGAAAACGTGTACGTTTGCACTTCCCCGCCACAGGGAAGCTGCTAGCCGGGAATTCTCTGCCTGGTTCTACCCGCTGCCCGGAACGCTACGCAGGGCAAAAGCGGTTCTCGTCCTCCGTGCTTGCTTTTTCTCAGAAAGAGCCGTGGTGTGCGTTTTCGCCGGAAAACGCGTTTTCGGCCGAAAACGTGTACGTTTGCACTTCCCCGCCACAGGGAAGCTGCTAGCCGGGAATTCTCTGCCTGGTTCTACCCGCTGCCCGGAACGCTACGCAGGGGAAAAGCGGTTCTCGTCCTCCGTGCTTGCTTTTTCTCAGAAAGAGCCGTGGTGTGCGATTTCGCCGGAAAACGCGTTTTCGGCCGAAAACGTGTACGTTTGCACTTCCCCGCCACAGGGAAGCTGTTAGCTGGGAATTCTCTGCCTGGTTCTATCCGCTGCCCGGAACGCTACGCAGGGCAAAAGCGGTTCTCGTCCTCCGTGCTTGCTTTTTCTCAGAAAGAGCCGTGGTGTGCGATTTCGCCGGAAAACGCGTTTTCGGCCGAAAACGTGTACGTTTGCACTTCCCCGCCACAGGGAAGCTGCTAGCCGGGAATTCTCTGCCTGGTTCTACCCGCTGCCCGGAACGCTACGCAGGGCAAAAGCGGTTCTCGTCCTCCGTGCTTGCTTTTTCTCAGAAAGAGCCGTGGTGTGCGATTTCGCCGGAAAACGCGTTTTCGGCCGAAAACGTGTACGTTTGCACTTCCCCGCCACAGGGAAGATGCTAGCCGGGAATTCTCTGCCTGGTTCTACCCGCTGCCCGGAACGCTACGCAGGGCAAAAGCGGTTCTCGTCCTCCGTGCTTGCTTTTTCTCAGAAAGAGCCGTGGTGTGCGATTTCGCCGGAAAACGCGTTTTCGGCCGAAAACGTGTACGTTTGCACTTCCCCGCCACAGGGAAGCTGCTAGCCGGGAATTCTCTGCCTGGTTCTACCCGCTGCCCGGAACGCTACGCAGGGCAAAAGCGGTTCTCGTCCTCCGTGCTTGCTTTTTCTCAGAAAGAGCCGTGGTGTGCGTTTTCGCCGGAAAACGCGTTTTCGGCCGAAAACGTGTACGTTTGCACTTGCCCGCCACAGGGAAGCTGCTAGCCGGGAATTCTCTGCCTGGTTCTACCCGCTGCCCGGAACGCTACGCAGGGCAAAAGCGGTTCTCGTCCTCCGTGCTTGCTTTTTCTCAGAAAGAGCCGTGGTGTGCGTTTTCGCCGGAAAACGCGTTTTCGGCCGAAAACGTGTACGTTTGCACTTCCCCGCCACACGGAAGCTGCTAGCCGGGAATTCTCTGCCTGGTTCTACCCGCTGCCCGGAACGCTACGCAGGGCAAAAGCGGTTCTCGTCCTCCGTGCTTGCTTTTTCTCAGAAAGTGCCGTGGTGTGCGATTTCGCCGGAAAACCCGTTTTCGGCCGAAAACGTGTACGTTTGCAATTCCCCGCCACAGGGAAGCTGCTAGCCGGGAATTCTCTGCCTGGTTCTACCCGCTGCCCGGAACGCTACGCAGGGCAAAAGCGGTTCTCGTCCTCCGTGCTTGCTTTTTCTCAGAAAGAGCCGTGGTGTGCGATTTCGCCGGAAAACGCGTTTTCGGCCGAAAACGTGTACGTTTGCACTTCCCCGCCACAGGGAAGCTGCTATCCGGGAATTCTCTGCCTGGTTCTACCCGCTGCCCGGAACGCTACGCAGGGCAAAAGCGGTTCTCGTCCTCCGTGCTTGCTTTTTCTCAGAAAGAGCCGTGGTGTGCGTTTTCGCCGGAAAACGCGTTTTCGGCCGAAAACGTGTACGTTTGCACTTCCCCGCCACAGGGAAGCTGCTATCCGGGAATTCTCTGCCTGGTTCTACCCGCTGCCCGGAACGCTACGCAGGGCAAAAGCGGTTCTCGTCCTCCGTGCTTGCTTTTTCTCAGAAAGAGCCGTGGTGTGCGTTTTCGCCGGAAAACGCGTTTTCGGCCGAAAACGTGTACGTTTGCACTTCCCCGCCACAGGGAAGCTGCTAGCCGGGAATTCTCTGCCTGGTTCTACCCGCTGCCCGGAACGCTACGCAGGGCAAAAGCGGTTCTCTTCCTCCGTGCTTGCTTTTTCTCAGAAAGAGCCGTGGTGTGCGATTTCGCCGGAAAACGCGTTTTCGGCCGAAAACGTGTACGTTTGCACTTGCCCGCCACAGGGAAGCTGCTAGCCGGGAATTCTCTGCCTGGTTCTACCCGCTGCCCGGAACGCTACGCAGGGCAAAAGCGGTTCTCGTCCTCCGTGCTTGCTTTTTCTCAGAAAGAGCCGTGGTGTGCGATTTCGCCGGAAAACGCGTTTTCGGCCGAAAACGTGTACGTTTGCACTTCCCCGCCACAGGGAAGCTGCTAGCCGGGAATTCTCTGCCTGGTTCTACCCGCTGCCCGGAACGCTACGCAGGGCAAAAGCGGTTCTCGTCCTCCGTGCTTGCTTTTTATCAGAAAGAGACGTGGTGTGCGATTTCGCCGGAAAACGCGTTTTCGGCCGAAAACGTGTACGTTTGCACTTCCCCGCCACAGGGAAGCTGCTAGCCGGGAATTCTCTGCCTGGTTCTACCCGCTGCCCGGAACGCTACGCAGGGCAAAAGCGGTTCTCGTCCTCCGTGCTTGCTTTTTCTCAGAAAGAGCCGTGGTGTGCGATTTCGCCGGAAAACCCGTTTTCGGCCGAAAACGTGTACGTTTGCACTTCCCCGCCACAGGGAAGCTGCTAGCCGGGAATTCTCTGCCTGGTTCTACCCGCTGCCCGGAACGCTACGCAGGGCAAAAGCGGTTCTCGTCCTCCGTGCTTGCTTTTTCTCAGAAAGAGCCGTGGTGTGCGATTTCGCCGGAAAACGCGTTTTCGGCCGAAAACGTGTACGTTTGCACTTCCCCGCCACAGGGAAGCTGCTAGCCGGGAATTCTCTGCCTGGTTCTACCCGCTGCCCGGAACGCTACGCAGGGCAAAAGCGGTTCTCGTCCTCCGTGCTTGCTTTTTCTCAGAAAGAGCCGTGGTGTGCGTTTTCGCCGGAAAACGCGTTTTCGGCCGAAAACGTGTACGTTTGCACTTCCCCGCCACAGGGAAGCTGCTAGCCGGGAATTCTCTGCCTGGTTCTACCCGCTGCCCGGAACGCTACGCAGGGCAAAAGCGGTTCTCGTCCTCCGTGCTTGCTTTTTCTCAGAAAGAGCCGTGGTGTGCGATTTCGCCGGAAAACGCGTTTTCGGCCGAAAACGTGTACGTTTGCACTTCCCCGCCACAGGGAAGCTGCTAGCCGGGAATTCTCTGCCTGGTTCTACCCGCTGCCCGGAACGCTACGCAGGGCAAAAGCGGTTCTCGTCCTCCGTGCTTGCTTTTTCTCAGAAAGAGCCGTGGTGTGCGATTTCGCCGGAAAACGCGTTTTCGGCCGAAAACGTGTACGTTTGCACTTCCCCGCCACAGGGAAGCTGCTAGCCGGGAATTCTCTGCCTGGTTCTACCCGCTGCCCGGAACGCTACGCAGGGCAAAAGCGGTTCTCGTCCTCCGTGCTTGCTTTTTCTCAGAAAGAGCCGTGGTGTGCGTTTTCGCCGGAAAACGCGTTTTCGGCCGAAAACGTGTACGTTTGCACTTCCCCGCCACAGGGAAGCTGCTAGCCGGGAATTCTCTGCCTGGTTCTACCCGCTGCCCGGAACGCTACGCAGGGCAAAAGCGGTTCTCGTCCTCCGTGCTTGCTTTTTCTCAGAAAGAGCCGTGGTGTGCGATTTCGCCGGAAAACGCGTTTTCGGCCGAAAACGTGTACGTTTGCACTTCCCCGCCACAGGGAAGCTGCTAGCCGGGAATTCTCTGCCTGGTTCTACCCGCTGCCCGGAACGCTACGCAGGGCAAAAGCGGTTCTCGTCCTCCGTGCTTGCTTTTTCTCAGAAAGAGCCGTGGTGTGCGATTTCGCCGGAAAACGCGTTTTCGGCCGAAAACGTGTACGTTTGCACTTCCCCGCCACAGGGAAGCTGCTAGCCGGGAATTCTCTGCCTGGTTCTACCCGCTGCCCGGAACGCTACGCAGGGCAAAAGCGGTTCTCGTCCTCCGTGCTTGCTTTTTCTCAGAAAGAGCCGTGGTGTGCGATTTCGCCGGAAAACGCGTTTTCGGCCGAAAACGTGTACGTTTGCACTTCCCCGCCACAGGGAAGCTGCTAGCCGGGAATTCTCTGCCTGGTTCTACCCGCTGCCCGGAACGCTACGCAGGGCAAAAGCGGTTCTCGTCCTCCGTGCTTGCTTTTTCTCAGAAAGAGCCGTGGTGTGCGATTTCGCCGGAAAACGCGTTTTCGGCCGAAAACGTGTACGTTTGCACTTCCCCGCCACAGGGAAGCTGCTAGCCGGGAATTCTCTGCCTGGTTCTACCCGCTGCCCGGAACGCTACGCAGGGCAAAAGCGGTTCTCGTCCTCCGTGCTTGCTTTTTCTCAGAAAGAGCCGTGGTGTGCGTTTTCGCCGGAAAACGCGTTTTCGGCCGAAAACGTGTACGTTTGCACTTCCCCGCCACAGGGAAGCTGCTATCCGGGAATTCTCTGCCTGGTTCTACCCGCTGCCCGGAACGCTACGCAGGGCAAAAGCGGTTCTCGTCCTCCGTGCTTGCTTTTTCTCAGAAAGAGCCGTGGTGTGCGTTTTCGCCGGAAAACGCGTTTTCGGCCGAAAACGTGTACGTTTGCACTTCCCCGCCACAGGGAAGCTGCTAGCCGGGAATTCTCAGCCTGGTTCTACCCGCTGCCCGGAACGCTACGCAGGGGAAAAGCGGTTCTCGTCCTCCGTGCTTGCTTTTTCTCAGAAAGAGCCGTGGTGTGCGATTTCGCCGGAAAACGCGTTTTCGGCCGAAAACGTGTACGTTTGCACTTCCCTGCCACAGGGAAGCTGCTAGCCGGGAATTCTCTGCCTGGTTCTACCCGCTGCCCGGAACGCTACGCAGGGCAAAAGCGGTTCTCGTCCTCCGTGCTTGCTTTTTCTCAGAAAGAGCCGTGGTGTGCGTTTTCGCCGGAAAACGCGTTTTCGGCCGAAAACGTGTACGTTTGCACTTCCCCGCCACAGGGAAGCTGTTAGCTGGGAATTCTCTGCCTGGTTCTATCCGCTGCCCGGAACGCTACGCAGGGCAAAAGCGGTTCTCATCCTCCGTGCTTGCTTTTTCTCAGAAAGAGCCGTGGTGTGCGATTTCGCCGGAAAACGCGTTTTCGGCCGAAAACGTGTACGTTTGCACTTGCCCGCCACAGGGAAGCTGTTAGCTGGGAATTCTCTGCCTGGTTCTATCCGCTGCCCGGAACGCTACGCAGGGCAAAAGCGGTTCTCATCCTCCGTGCTTGCTTTTTCTCAGAAAGAGACGTGGTGTGCGATTTCGCCGGAAAACGCGTTTTCGGCCGAAAACGTGTACGTTTGCACTTCCCCGCCACAGGGAAGCTGCTAGCCGGGAATTCTCTGCCTGGTTCTACCCGCTGCCCGGAACGCTACGCAGGGCAAAAGCGGTTCTCGTCCTCCGTGCTTGCTTTTTCTCAGAAAGAGCCGTGGTGTGCGATTTCGCCGGAAAACGCGTTTTCGGCCGAAAACGTGTACGTTTGCACTTCCCCGCCACAGGGAAGCTGCTAGCCGGGAATTCTCTGCCTGGTTCTACCCGCTGCCCGGAACGCTACGCAGGGCAAAAGCGGTTCTCGTCCTCCGTGCTTGCTTTTTCTCAGAAAGAGCCGTGGTGTGCGATTTCGCCGGAAAACGCGTTTTCGGCCGAAAACGTGTACGTTTGCACTTCCCCGCCACAGGGAAGCTGCTAGCCGGGAATTCTCTGCCTGGTTCTACCCGCTGCCCGGAACGCTACGCAGGGCAAAAGCGGTTCTCGTCCTCCGTGCTTGCTTTTTCTCAGAAAGAGCCGTGGTGTGCGATTTCGCCGGAAAACGCGTTTTCGGCCGAAAACGTGTACGTTTGCACTTCCCCGCCACAGGGAAGCTGCTATCCGGGAATTCTCTGCCTGGTTCTACCCGCTGCCCGGAACGCTACGCAGGGCAAAAGCGGTTCTCGTCCTCCGTGCTTGCTTTTTCTCAGAAAGAGCCGTGGTGTGCGTTTTCGCCGGAAAACGCGTTTTCGGCCGAAAACGTGTAGGTTTGCACTTCCCCGCCACAGGGAAGCTGCTAGCCGGGAATTCTCTGCCTGGTTCTACCCGCTGCCCGGAACGCTACGCAGGGCAAAAGCGGTTCTCGTCCTCCGTGCTTGCTTTTTCTCAGAAAGAGCCGTGGTGTGCGATTTCGCCGGAAAACGCGTTTTCGGCCGAAAACGTGTACGTTTGCACTTCCCCGCCACAGGGAAGCTGCTAGCCGGGAATTCTCTGCCTGGTTCTACCCGCTGCCCGGAACGCTACGCAGGGCAAAAGCGGTTCTCGTCCTCCGTGCTTGCTTTTTCTCAGAAAGAGCCGTGGTGTGCGTTTTCGCCGGAAAACGCGTTTTCGGCCGAAAACGTGTACGTTTGCACTTCCCCGCCACAGGGAAGCTGCTAGCCGGGAATTTTCTGCCTGGTTCTACCCGCTGCCCGGAACGCTACGCAGGGCAAAAGCGGTTCTCGTCCTCCGTGCTTGCTTTTTCTCAGAAAGAGCCGTGGTGTGCGATTTCGCCGGAAAACGCGTTTTCGGCCGAAAACGTGTACGTTTGCACTTCCCCGCCACAGGGAAGCTGCTAGCCGGGAATTCTCTGCCTGGTTCTACCCGCTGCCCGGAACGCTACGCAGGGCAAAAGCGGTTCTCGTCCTCCGTGCTTGCTTTTTCTCAGAAAGAGCCGTGGTGTGCGTTTTCGCCGGAAAACGCGTTTTCGGCCGAAAACGTGTACGTTTGCACTTCCCCGCCACAGGGAAGCTGCTAGCCGGGAATTCTCTGCCTGGTTCTACCCGCTGCCCGGAACGCTACGCAGGGCAAAAGCGGTTCTCGTCCTCCGTGCTTGCTTTTTCTCCGAAAGAGCCGTGGTGTGCGATTTCGCCGGAAAACGCGTTTTCGGCCGAAAACGTGTACGTTTGCACTTGCACGCCACAGGGAAGCTGCTAGCCGGGAATTCTCTGCCTGGTTCTACCCGCTGCCCGGAACGCTACGCAGGGCAAAAGCGGTTCTCGTCCTCCGTGCTTGCTTTTTCTCAGAAAGAGCCGTGGTGTGCGTTTTCGCCGGAAAACGCGTTTTCGGCCGAAAACGTGTACGTTTGCACTTCCCCGCCACAGGGAAGCTGCTAGCCGGGAATTCTCTGCCTGGTTCTACCCGCTGCCCGGAACGCTACGCAGGGCAAAAGCGGTTCTCGTCCTCCGTGCTTGCTTTTTCTCAGAAAGAGCCGTGGTGTGCGATTTCGCCGGAAAACGCGTTTTCGGCCGAAAACGTGTACGTTTGCACTTCCCCGCCACAGGGAAGCTGCTAGCCGGGAATTCTCTGCCTGGTTCTACCCGCTGCCCGGAACGCTACGCAGGGCAAAAGCGGTTCTCGTCCTCCGTGCTTGCTTTTTCTCAGAAAGAGCCGTGGTGTGCGTTTTCGCCGGAAAACGCGTTTTCGGCCGAAAACGTGTACGTTTGCACTTCCCCGCCACAGGGAAGCTGCTAGCCGGGAATTCTCTGCCTGGTTCTACCCGCTGCCCGGAACGCTACGCAGGGCAAAAGCGGTTCTCGTCCTCCGTGCTTGCTTTTTCTCCGAAAGAGCCGTGGTGTGCGATTTCGCCGGAAAACGCGTTTTCGGCCGAAAACGTGTACGTTTGCACTTCCCCGCCACAGGGAAGCTGCTATCCGGGAATTCTCTGCCTGGTTCTACCCGCTGCCCGGAACGCTACGCAGGGCAAAAGCGGTTCTCGTCCTCCGTGCTTGCTTTTTCTCAGAAAGAGCCGTGGTGTGCGTTTTCGCCGGAAAACGCGTTTTCGGCCGAAAACGTGTAGGTTTGCACTTCCCCGCCACAGGGAAGCTGCTAGCCGGGAATTCTCTGCCTGGTTCTACCCGCTGCCCGGAACGCTACGCAGGGCAAAAGCGGTTCTCGTCCTCCGTGCTTGCTTTTTCTCAGAAAGAGCCGTGGTGTGCGATTTCGCCGGAAAACGCGTTTTCGGCCGAAAACGTGTACGTTTGCACTTCCCCGCCACAGGGAAGCTGCTAGCCGGGAATTCTCTGCCTGGTTCTACCCGCTGCCCGGAACGCTACGCAGGGCAAAAGCGGTTCTCGTCCTCCGTGCTTGCTTTTTCTCAGAAAGAGCCGTGGTGTGCGTTTTCGCCGGAAAACGCGTTTTCGGCCGAAAACGTGTACGTTTGCACTTCCCCGCCACAGGGAAGCTGCTAGCCGGGAATTTTCTGCCTGGTTCTACCCGCTGCCCGGAACGCTACGCAGGGCAAAAGCGGTTCTCGTCCTCCGTGCTTGCTTTTTCTCAGAAAGAGCCGTGGTGTGCGATTTCGCCGGAAAACGCGTTTTCGGCCGAAAACGTGTACGTTTGCACTTCCCCGCCACAGGGAAGCTGCTAGCCGGGAATTCTCTGCCTGGTTCTACCCGCTGCCCGGAACGCTACGCAGGGCAAAAGCGGTTCTCGTCCTCCGTGCTTGCTTTTTCTCAGAAAGAGCCGTGGTGTGCGTTTTCGCCGGAAAACGCGTTTTCGGCCGAAAACGTGTACGTTTGCACTTCCCCGCCACAGGGAAGCTGTTAGCCGGGAATTCTCTGCCTGGTTCTACCCGCTGCCCGGAACGCTACGCAGGGCAAAATCGGTTCTCGTCCTCCGTGCTTGCTTTTTCTCAGAAAGAGCCGTGGTGTGCGTTTTCGCCGGAAAACGCGTTTTCGGCCGAAAACGTGTACGTTTGCACTTCCCCGCCACAGGGAAGCTGCTAGCCGGGAATTCTCTGCCTGGTTCTACCCGCTGCCCGGAACGCTACGCAGGGCAAAAGCGGTTCTCGTCCTCCGTGCTTGCTTTTTCTCCGAAAGAGCCGTGGTGTGCGATTTCGCCGGAAAACGCGTTTTCGGCCGAAAACGTGTACGTTTGCACTTGCACGCCACAGGGAAGCTGCTAGCCGGGAATTCTCTGCCTGGTTCTACCCGCTGCCCGGAACGCTACGCAGGGCAAAAGCGGTTCTCGTCCTCCGTGCTTGCTTTTTCTCAGAAAGAGCCGTGGTGTGCGTTTTCGCCGGAAAACGCGTTTTCGGCCGAAAACGTGTACGTTTGCACTTCCCCGCCACAGGGAAGCTGCTAGCCGGGAATTCTCTGCCTGGTTCTACCCGCTGCCCGGAACGCTACGCAGGGCAAAAGCGGTTCTCGTCCTCCGTGCTTGCTTTTTCTCAGAAAGAGCCGTGGTGTGCGTTTTCGCCGGAAAACGCGTTTTCGGCCGAAAACGTGTACGTTTGCACTTGCCCGCCACAGGGAAGCTGCTAGCCGGGAATTCTCTGCCTGGTTCTACCCGCTGCCCGGAACGCTACGCAGGGCAAAAGCGGTTCTCGTCCTCCGTGCTTGCTTTTTCTCAGAAAGAGCCGTGGTGTGCGTTTTCGCCGGAAAACGCGTTTTCGGCCGAAAACGTGTACGTTTGCACTTCCCCGCCACAGGGAAGCTGCTAGCCGGGAATTCTCTGCCTGGTTCTACCCGCTGCCCGGAACGCTACGCAGGGCAAAAGCGGTTCTCGTCCTCCGTGCTTGCTTTTTCTCAGAAAGAGCCGTGGTGTGCGATTTCGCCGGAAAACGCGTTTTCGGCCGAAAACGTGTACGTTTGCACTTCCCCGCCACAGGGAAGCTGCTAGCCGGGAATTCTCTGCCTGGTTCTACCCGCTGCCCGGAACGCTACGCAGGGCAAAAGCGGTTCTCGTCCTCCGTGCTTGCTTTTTCTCAGAAAGAGCCGTGGTGTGCGTTTTCGCCGGAAAACGCGTTTTCGGCCAAAAACGTGTACGTTTGCACTTGCCCGCCACAGGGAAGCTGCTAGCCGGGAATTCTCTGCCTGGTTCTACCCGCTGCCCGGAACGCTACGCAGGGCAAAAGCGGTTCTCGTCCTCCGTGCTTGCTTTTTCTCAGAAAGAGCCGTGGTGTGCGTTTTCGCCGGAAAACGCGTTTTCGGCCGAAAACGTGTACGTTTGCACTTCCCCGCCACAGGGAAGCTGCTAGCCGGGAATTCTCTGCCTGGTTCTACCCGCTGCCCGGAACGCTACGCAGGGCAAAAGCGGTTCTCGTCCTCCGTGCTTGCTTTTTCTCAGAAAGAGCCGTGGTGTGCGATTTCGCCGGAAAACGCGTTTTCGGCCGAAAACGTGTACGTTTGCACTTCCCCGCCACAGGGAAGCTGTTAGCTGGGAATTCTCTGCCTGGTTCTATCCGCTGCCCGGAACGCTACGCAGGGCAAAAGCGGTTCTCGTCCTCCGTGCTTGCTTTTTCTCAGAAAGAGCCGTGGTGTGCGTTTTCGCCGGAAAACGCGTTTTCGGCCGAAAACGTGTACGTTTGCACTTCCCCGCCACAGGGAAGCTGCTAGCCGGGAATTCTCTGCCTGGTTCTACCCGCTGCCCGGAACGCTACGCAGGGCAAAAGCGGTTCTCGTCCTCCGTGCTTGCTTTTTCTCAGAAAGAGCCGTGGTGTGCGTTTTCGCCGGAAAACGCGTTTTCGGCCGAAAACGTGTACGTTTGCACTTCCCCGCCACAGGGAAGCTGCTAGCCGGGAATTCTCTGCCTGGTTCTACCCGCTGCCCGGAACGCTACGCAGGGCAAAAGCGGTTCTCGTCCTCCGTGCTTGCTTTTTCTCAGAAAGAGCCGTGGTGTGCGTTTTCGCCGGAAAACGCGTTTTCGGCCGAAAACGTGTACGTTTGCACTTCCCCGCCACAGGGAAGCTGCTAGCCGGGAATTCTCTGCCTGGTTCTACCCGCTGCCCGGAACGCTACGCAGGGCAAAAGCGGTTCTCATCCTCCGTGCTTGCTTTTTCTCAGAAAGAGCCGTGGTGTGCGTTTTCGCCGGAAAACGCGTTTTCGGCCGAAAACGTGTACGTTTGCACTTCCCCGCCACAGGGAAGCTGCTAGCCGGGAATTCTCTGCCTGGTTCTACCCGCTGCCCGGAACGCTACGCAGGGCAAAAGCGGTTCTCGTCCTCCGTGCTTGCTTTTTCTCAGAAAGAGCCGTGGTGTGCGTTTTCGCCGGAAAACGCGTTTTCGGCCGAAAACGTGTACGTTTGCACTTCCCCGCCACAGGGAAGCTGCTAGCCGGGAATTCTCTGCCTGGTTCTACCCGCTGCCCGGAACGCTACGCAGGGCAAAAGCGGTTCTCGTCCTCCGTGCTTGCTTTTTCTCAGAAAGAGCCGTGGTGTGCGTTTTCGCCGGAAAACGCGTTTTCGGCCGAAAACGTGTACGTTTGCACTTCCCCGCCACAGGGAAGCTGCTAGCCGGGAATTCTCTGCCTGGTTCTACCCGCTGCCCGGAACGCTACGCAGGGCAAAAGCGGTTCTCGTCCTCCGTGCTTGCTTTTTCTCAGAAAGAGCCGTGGTGTGCGATTTCGCCGGAAAACGCGTTTTCGGCCGAAAACGTGTACGTTTGCACTTCCCCGCCACAGGGAAGCTGTTAGCTGGGAATTCTCTGCCTGGTTCTATCCGCTGCCCGGAACGCTACACAGGGCAAAAGCGGTTCTCATCCTCCGTGCTTGCTTTTTCTCAGAAAGAGACGTGGTGTGCGATTTCGCCGGAAAACGCGTTTTCGGCCGAAAACGTGTACGTTTGCACTTCCCCGCCACAGGGAAGCTGTTAGCTGGGAATTCTCTGCCTGGTTCTATCCGCTGCCCGGAACGCTACGCAGGGCAAAAGCGGTTCTCATCCTCCGTGCTTGCTTTTTCTCAGAAAGAGACGTGGTGTGCGATTTCGCCGGAAAACGCGTTTTCGGCCGAAAACGTGTACGTTTGCACTTCCCCGCCACAGGGAAGCTGCTAGCCGGGAATTCTCTGCCTGGTTCTACCCGCTGCCCGGAACGCTACGCAGGGCAAAAGCGGTTCTCGTCCTCCGTGCTTGCTTTTTCTCAGAAAGAGCCGTGGTGTGCGATTTCGCCGGAAAACGCGTTTTCGGCCGAAAACGTGTACGTTTGCACTTCCCCGCCACAGGGAAGCTGCTAGCCGGGAATTCTCTGCCTGGTTCTACCCGCTGCCCGGAACGCTACGCAGGGCAAAAGCGGTTCTCGTCCTCCGTGCTTGCTTTTTCTCAGAAAGAGCCGTGGTGTGCGATTTCGCCGGAAAACGCGTTTTCGGCCGAAAACGTGTACGTTTGCACTTCCCCGCCACAGGGAAGCTGCTAGCCGGGAATTCTCTGCCTGGTTCTACCCGCTGCCCGGAACGCTACGCAGGGCAAAAGCGGTTCTCGTCCTCCGTGCTTGCTTTTTCTCAGAAAGAGCCGTGGTGTGCGATTTCGCCGGAAAACGCGTTTTCGGCCGAAAACGTGTACGTTTGCACTTCCCCGCCACAGGGAAGCTGCTATCCGGGAATTCTCTGCCTGGTTCTACCCGCTGCCCGGAACGCTACGCAGGGCAAAAGCGGTTCTCGTCCTCCGTGCTTGCTTTTTCTCAGAAAGAGCCGTGGTGTGCGTTTTCGCCGGAAAACGCGTTTTCGGCCGAAAACGTGTACGTTTGCACTTCCCCGCCACAGGGAAGCTGCTAGCCGGGAATTCTCTGCCTGGTTCTACCCGCTGCCCGGAACGCTACGCAGGGCAAAAGCGGTTCTCGTCCTCCGTGCTTGCTTTTTCTCAGAAAGAGCCGTGGTGTGCGTTTTCGCCGGAAAACGCGTTTTCGGCCGAAAACGTGTACGTTTGCACTTCCCCGCCACAGGGAAGCTGCTAGCCGGGAATTCTCTGCCTGGTTCTACCCGCTGCCCGGAACGCTACGCAGGGCAAAAGCGGTTCTCGTCCTCCGTGCTTGCTTTTTCTCAGAAAGAGCCGTGGTGTGCGATTTCGCCGGAAAACGCGTTTTCGGCCGAAAACGTGTACGTTTGCACTTCCCCGCCACAGGGAAGCTGCTAGCCGGGAATTCTCTGCCTGGTTCTACCCGCTGCCCGGAACGCTACGCAGGGCAAAAGCGGTTCTCGTCCTCCGTGCTTGCTTTTTCTCAGAAAGAGCCGTGGTGTGCGATTTCGCCGGAAAACGCGTTTTCGGCCGAAAACGTGTACGTTTGCACTTCCCCGCCACAGGGAAGCTGCTAGCCGGGAATTCTCTGCCTGGTTCTACCCGCTGCCCGGAACGCTACGCAGGGCAAAAGCGGTTCTCGTCCTCCGTGCTTGCTTTTTCTCAGAAAGAGCCGTGGTGTGCGATTTCGCCGGAAAACGCGTTTTCGGCCGAAAACGTGTACGTTTGCACTTCCCCGCCACAGGGAAGCTGCTATCCGGGAATTCTCTGCCTGGTTCTACCCGCTGCCCGGAACGCTACGCAGGGCAAAAGCGGTTCTCGTCCTCCGTGCTTGCTTTTTCTCAGAAAGAGCCGTGGTGTGCGTTTTCGCCGGAAAACGCGTTTTCGGCCGAAAACGTGTAGGTTTGCACTTCCCCGCCACAGGGAAGCTGCTAGCCGGGAATTCTCTGCCTGGTTCTACCCGCTGCCCGGAACGCTACGCAGGGCAAAAGCGGTTCTCGTCCTCCGTGCTTGCTTTTTCTCAGAAAGAGCCGTGGTGTGCGATTTCGCCGGAAAACGCGTTTTCGGCCGAAAACGTGTACGTTTGCACTTCCCCGCCACAGGGAAGCTGCTAGCCGGGAATTCTCTGCCTGGTTCTACCCGCTGCCCGGAACGCTACGCAGGGCAAAAGCGGTTCTCGTCCTCCGTGCTTGCTTTTTCTCAGAAAGAGCCGTGGTGTGCGTTTTCGCCGGAAAACGCGTTTTCGGCCGAAAACGTGTACGTTTGCACTTCCCCGCCACAGGGAAGCTGCTAGCCGGGAATTCTCTGCCTGGTTCTACCCGCTGCCCGGAACGCTACGCAGGGCAAAAGCGGTTCTCGTCCTCCGTGCTTGCTTTTTCTCAGAAAGAGCCGTGGTGTGCGATTTCGCCGGAAAACGCGTTTTCGGCCGAAAACGTGTACGTTTGCACTTCCCCGCCACAGGGAAGCTGCTAGCCGGGAATTCTCTGCCTGGTTCTACCCGCTGCCCGGAACGCTACGCAGGGCAAAAGCGGTTCTCGTCCTCCGTGCTTGCTTTTTCTCAGAAAGAGCCGTGGTGTGCGTTTTCGCCGGAAAACGCGTTTTCGGCCGAAAACGTGTACGTTTGCACTTCCCCGCCACAGGGAAGCTGCTAGCCGGGAATTCTCTGCCTGGTTCTACCCGCTGCCCGGAACGCTACGCAGGGCAAAAGCGGTTCTCGTCCTCCGTGCTTGCTTTTTCTCAGAAAGAGCCGTGGTGTGCGATTTCGCCGGAAAACGCGTTTTCGGCCGAAAACGTGTACGTTTGCACTTCCCCGCCACAGGGAAGCTGTTAGCCGGGAATTCTCTGCCTGGTTCTACCCGCTGCCCGGAACGCTACGCAGGGCAAAATCGGTTCTCGTCCTCCGTGCTTGCTTTTTCTCAGAAAGAGCCGTGGTGTGCGTTTTCGCCGGAAAACGCGTTTTCGGCCGAAAACGTGTACGTTTGCACTTCCCCGCCACAGGGAAGCTGCTAGCCGGGAATTCTCTGCCTGGTTCTACCCGCTGCCCGGAACGCTACGCAGGGCAAAAGCGGTTCTCGTCCTCCGTGCTTGCTTTTTCTCAGAAAGAGCCGTGGTGTGCGATTTCGCCGGAAAACGCGTTTTCGGCCGAAAACGTGTACGTTTGCACTTCCCCGCCACAGGGAAGCTGTTAGCCGGGAATTCTCTGCCTGGTTCTACCCGCTGCCCGGAACGCTACGCAGGGCAAAATCGGTTCTCGTCCTCCGTGCTTGCTTTTTCTCAGAAAGAGCCGTGGTGTGCGTTTTCGCCGGAAAACGCGTTTTCGGCCGAAAACGTGTACGTTTGCACTTCCCCGCCACAGGGAAGCTGCTAGCCGGGAATTCTCTGCCTGGTTCTACCCGCTGCCCGGAACGCTACGCAGGGCAAAAGCGGTTCTCGTCCTCCGTGCTTGCTTTTTCTCAGAAAGAGCCGTGGTGTGCGATTTCGCCGGAAAACGCGTTTTCGGCCGAAAACGTGTACGTTTGCACTTCCCCGCCACAGGGAAGCTGCTAGCCGGGAATTCTCTGCCTGGTTCTACCCGCTGCCCGGAACGCTACGCAGGGCAAAAGCGGTTCTCATCCTCCGTGCTTGCTTTTTCTCAGAAAGAGCCGTGGTGTGCGATTTCGCCGGAAAACGCGTTTTCGGCCGAAAACGTGTACGTTTGCACTTCCCCGCCACAGGGAAGCTGCTAGCCGGGAATTCTCTGCCTGGTTCTACCCGCTGCCCGGAACGCTACGCAGGGCAAAAGCGGTTCTCGTCCTCCGTGCTTGCTTTTTCTCAGAAAGAGCCGTGGTGTGCGTTTTCGCCGGAAAACGCGTTTTCGGCCGAAAACGTGTACGTTTGCACTTCCCCGCCACAGGGAAGCTGCTAGCCGGGAATTCTCTGCCTGGTTCTACCCGCTGCCCGGAACGCTACGCAGGGCAAAAGCGGTTCTCGTCCTCCGTGCTTGCTTTTTCTCAGAAAGAGCCGTGGTGTGCGTTTTCGCCGGAAAACGCGTTTTCGGCCGAAAACGTGTACGTTTGCACTTCCCCGCCACAGGGAAGCTGCTAGCCGGGAATTCTCTGCCTGGTTCTACCCGCTGCCCGGAACGCTACGCAGGGCAAAAGCGGTTCTCGTCCTCCGTGCTTGCTTTTTCTCAGAAAGAGCCGTGGTGTGCGATTTCGCCGGAAAACGCGTTTTCGGCCGAAAACGTGTACGTTTGCACTTCCCCGCCACAGGGAAGCTGTTAGCTGGGAATTCTCTGCCTGGTTCTATCCGCTGCCCGGAACGCTACGCAGGGCAAAAGCGGTTCTCATCCTCCGTGCTTGCTTTTTCTCAGAAAGAGACGTGGTGTGCGATTTCGCCGGAAAACGCGTTTTCGGCCGAAAACGTGTACGTTTGCACTTCCCCGCCACAGGGAAGCTGTTAGCTGGGAATTCTCTGCCTGGTTCTATCCGCTGCCCGGAACGCTACGCAGGGCAAAAGCGGTTCTCATCCTCCGTGCTTGCTTTTTCTCAGAAAGAGACGTGGTGTGCGATTTCGCCGGAAAACGCGTTTTCGGCCGAAAACGTGTACGTTTGCACTTCCCCGCCACAGGGAAGCTGCTAGCCGGGAATTCTCTGCCTGGTTCTACCCGCTGCCCGGAACGCTACGCAGGGCAAAAGCGGTTCTCGTCCTCCGTGCTTGCTTTTTCTCAGAAAGAGCCGTGGTGTGCGATTTCGCCGGAAAACGCGTTTTCGGCCGAAAACGTGTACGTTTGCACTTCCCCGCCACAGGGAAGCTGCTAGCCGGGAATTCTCTGCCTGGTTCTACCCGCTGCCCGGAACGCTACGCAGGGCAAAAGCGGTTCTCGTCCTCCGTGCTTGCTTTTTCTCAGAAAGAGCCGTGGTGTGCGATTTCGCCGGAAAACGCGTTTTCGGCCGAAAACGTGTACGTTTGCACTTCCCCGCCACAGGGAAGCTGCTAGCCGGGAATTCTCTGCCTGGTTCTACCCGCTGCCCGGAACGCTACGCAGGGCAAAAGCGGTTCTCGTCCTCCGTGCTTGCTTTTTCTCAGAAAGAGCCGTGGTGTGCGATTTCGCCGGAAAACGCGTTTTCGGCCGAAAACGTGTACGTTTGCACTTCCCCGCCACAGGGAAGCTGCTAGCCGGGAATTCTCTGCCTGGTTCTACCCGCTGCCCGGAACGCTACGCAGGGCAAAAGCGGTTCTCGTCCTCCGTGCTTGCTTTTTCTCAGAAAGAGCCGTGGTGTGCGATTTCGCCGGAAAACGCGTTTTCGGCCGAAAACGTGTACGTTTGCACTTCCCCGCCACAGGGAAGCTGCTAGCCGGGAATTCTCTGCCTGGTTCTACCCGCTGCCCGGAACGCTACGCAGGGCAAAAGCGGTTCTCGTCCTCCGTGCTTGCTTTTTCTCAGAAAGAGCCGTGGTGTGCGATTTCGCCGGAAAACGCGTTTTCGGCCGAAAACGTGTACGTTTGCACTTCCCCGCCACAGGGAAGCTGCTAGCCGGGAATTCTCTGCCTGGTTCTACCCGCTGCCCGGAACGCTACGCAGGGCAAAAGCGATTCTCGTCCTCCGTGCTTGCTTTTTCTCCGAAAGAGCCGTGGTGTGCGATTTCGCCGGAAAACGCGTTTTCGGCCGAAAACGTGTACGTTTGCACTTCCCCGCCACAGGGAAGCTGCTATCCGGGAATTCTCTGCCTGGTTCTACCCGCTGCCCGGAACGCTACGCAGGGCAAAAGCGGTTCTCGTCCTCCGTGCTTGCTTTTTCTCAGAAAGAGCCGTGGTGTGCGTTTTCGCCGGAAAACGCGTTTTCGGCCGAAAACCTGTAGGTTTGCACTTCCCCGCCACAGGGAAGCTGCTAGCCGGGAATTCTCTGCCTGGTTCTACCCGCTGCCCGGAACGCTACGCAGGGCAAAAGCGGTTCTCGTCCTCCGTGCTTGCTTTTTCTCAGAAAGAGCCGTGGTGTGCGATTTCGCCGGAAAACGCGTTTTCGGCCGAAAACGTGTACGTTTGCACTTCCCCGCCACAGGGAAGCTGCTAGCCGGGAATTCTCTGCCTGGTTCTACCCGCTGCCCGGAACGCTACGCAGGGCAAAAGCGGTTCTCGTCCTCCGTGCTTGCTTTTTCTCAGAAAGAGCCGTGGTGTGCGATTTCGCCGGAAAACGCGTTTTCGGCCGAAAACGTGTACGTTTGCACTTCCCCGCCACAGGGAAGCTGTTAGCCGGGAATTCTCTGCCTGGTTCTACCCGCTGCCCGGAACGCTACGCACGGCAAAATCGGTTCTCGTCCTCCGTGCTTGCTTTTTCTCAGAAAGAGCCGTGGTGTGCGTTTTCGCCGGAAAACGCGTTTTCGGCCGAAAACGTGTACGTTTGCACTTCCCCGCCACAGGGAAGCTGCTAGCCGGGAATTCTCTGCCTGGTTCTACCCGCTGCCCGGAACGCTACGCAGGGCAAAAGCGGTTCTCGTCCTCCGTGCTTGCTTTTTCTCCGAAAGAGCCGTGGTGTGCGATTTCGCCGGAAAACGCGTTTTCGGCCGAAAACGTGTACGTTTGCACTTGCACGCCACAGGGAAGCTGCTAGCCGGGAATTCTCTGCCTGGTTCTACCCGCTGCCCGGAACGCTACGCAGGGCAAAAGCGGTTCTCGTCCTCCGTGCTTGCTTTTTCTCAGAAAGAGCCGTGGTGTGCGTTTTCGCCGGAAAACGCGTTTTCGGCCGAAAACGTGTACGTTTGCACTTCCCCGCCACAGGGAAGCTGCTAGCCGGGAATTCTCTGCCTGGTTCTACCCGCTGCCCGGAACGCTACGCAGGGCAAAAGCGGTTCTCGTCCTCCGTGCTTGCTTTTTCTCAGAAAGAGCCGTGGTGTGCGATTTCGCCGGAAAACGCGTTTTCGGCCGAAAACGTGTACGTTTGCACTTCCCCGCCACAGGGAAGCTGCTAGCCGGGAATTCTCTGCCTGGTTCTACCCGCTGCCCGGAACGCTACGCAGGGCAAAAGCGGTTCTCGTCCTCCGTGCTTGCTTTTTCTCAGAAAGAGCCGTGGTGTGCGTTTTCGCCGGAAAACGCGTTTTCGGCCGAAAACGTGTACGTTTGCACTTCCCCGCCACAGGGAAGCTGCTAGCCGGGAATTCTCTGCCTGGTTCTACCCGCTGCCCGGAACGCTACGCAGGGCAAAAGCGGTTCTCGTCCTCCGTGCTTGCTTTTTCTCAGAAAGAGCCGTGGTGTGCGATTTCGCCGGAAAACGCGTTTTCGGCCGAAAACGTGTACGTTTGCACTTCCCCGCCACAGGGAAGCTGCTAGCCGGGAATTCTCTGCCTGGTTCTACCCGCTGCCCGGAACGCTACGCAGGGCAAAAGCGGTTCTCGTCCTCCGTGCTTGCTTTTTCTCAGAAAGAGCCGTGGTGTGCGTTTTCGCCGGAAAACGCGTTTTCGGCCGAAAACGTGTACGTTTGCAGTTCCCCGCCACAGGGAAGCTGCTAGCCGGGAATTCTCTGCCTGGTTCTACCCGCTGCCCGGAACGCTACGCAGGGCAAAAGCGGTTCTCGTCCTCCGTGCTTGCTTTTTCTCAGAAAGAGCCGTGGTGTGCGATTTCGCCGGAAAACGCGTTTTCGGCCGAAAACGTGTACGTTTGCACTTCCCCGCCACAGGGAAGCTGCTAGCCGGGAATTCTCTGCCTGGTTCTAGCCGCTGCCCGGAACGCTACGCAGAGCAAAAGCGGTTCTCGTCCTCCGTGCTTGCTTTTTCTCAGAAAGAGCCGTGGAGTTCGATTTCGCCGGAAAACGCGTTTTCGGCCGAAAACGTGTACGTTTGCACTTCCCCGCCACAGGGAAGCTGCTAGCCGGGAATTCTCTGCCTGGTTCTACCCGCTGCCCGGAACGCTACGCAGGGCAAAAGCGGTTCTCGTCCTCCGTGCTTGCTTTTTCTCAGAAAGAGCCGTGGTGTGCGATTTCGCCGGAAAACGCGTTTTCGGCCGAAAACGTGTACGTTTGCACTTGCCCGCCACAGGGAAGCTGCTAGCCAGGAATTCTCTGCCTGGTTCTACCCGCTGCCCGGAACGCTACGCAGGGCAAAAGCGGTTCTCGTCCTCCGTGCTTGCTTTTTCTCAGAAAGAGCCGTGGTGTGCGTTTTCGCCGGAAAACGCGTTTTCGGCCGAAAACGTGTACGTTTGCACTTCCCCGCCACAGGGAAGCTGTTAGCCGGGAATTCTCTGCCTGGTTCTACCCGCTGCCCGGAACGCTACGCAGGGCAAAAGCGGTTCTCGTCCTCCGTGCTTGCTTTTTCTCAGAAAGAGCCGTGGTGTGCGTTTTCGCCGGAAAACGCGTTTTCGGCCGAAAACGTGTACGTTTGCACTTCCCCGCCACAGGGAAGCTGCTAGCCGGGAATTCTCTGCCTGGTTCTACCCGCTGCCCGGAACGCTACGCAGGGCAAAAGCGGTTCTCGTCCTCCGTGCTTGCTTTTTCTCAGAAAGAGCCGTGGTGTGCGATTTCGCCGGAAAACGCGTTTTCGGCCGAAAACGTGTACGTTTGCACTTCCCCGCCACAGGGAAGCTGCTAGCCGGGAATTCTCTGCCTGGTTCTACCCGCTGCCCGGAACGCTACGCAGGGCAAAAGCGGTTCTCGTCCTCCGTGCTTGCTTTTTCTCAGAAAGAGCCGTGGTGTGCGATTTCGCCGGAAAACGCGTTTTCGGCCGAAAACGTGTACGTTTGCACTTGCCCGCCACAGGGAAGCTGCTAGCCGGGAATTCTCTGCCTGGTTCTACCCGCTGCCCGGAACGCTACGCAGGGCAAAAGCGGTTCTCGTCCTCCGTGCTTGCTTTTTCTCCGAAAGAGCCGTGGTGTGCGATTTCGCCGGAAAACGCGTTTTCGGCCGAAAACGTGTACGTTTGCACTTGCACGCCACAGGGAAGCTGCTAGCCGGGAATTCTCTGCCTGGTTCTACCCGCTGCCCGGAACGCTACGCAGGGCAAAAGCGGTTCTCGTCCTCCGTGCTTGCTTTTTCTCAGAAAGAGCCGTGGTGTGCGTTTTCGCCGGAAAACGCGTTTTCGGCCAAAAACGTGTACGTTTGCACTTGCCCGCCACAGGGAAGCTGCTAGCCGGGAATTCTCTGCCTGGTTCTACCCGCTGCCCGGAACGCTACGCAGGGCAAAAGCGGTTCTCGTCCTCCGTGCTTGCTTTTTCTCAGAAAGAGCCGTGGTGTGCGTTTTCGCCGGAAAACGCGTTTTCGGCCGAAAACGTGTACGTTTGCACTTCCCCGCCACAGGGAAGCTGCTAGCCGGGAATTCTCTGCCTGGTTCTACCCGCTGCCCGGAACGCTACGCAGGGCAAAAGCGGTTCTCGTCCTCCGTGCTTGCTTTTTCTCAGAAAGAGCCGTGGTGTGCGATTTCGCCGGAAAACGCGTTTTCGGCCGAAAACGTGTACGTTTGCACTTCCCCGCCACAGGGAAGCTGCTAGCCGGGAATTCTCTGCGTGGTTCTAGCCGCTGCCCGGAACGCTACGCAGAGCAAAAGCGGTTCTCGTCCTCCGTGCTTGCTTTTTCTCAGAAAGAGCCGTGGTGTGCGTTTTCGCCGGAAAACGCGTTTTCGGCCGAAAACGTGTACGTTTGCACTTCCCCGCCACAGGGAAGCTGCTAGCCGGGAATTCTCTGCCTGGTTCTACCCGCTGCCCGGAACGCTACGCAGGGCAAAAGCGGTTCTCGTCCTCCGTGCTTGCTTTTTCTCAGAAAGAGCCGTGGTGTGCGATTTCGCCGGAAAACGCGTTTTCGGCCGAAAACGTGTACGTTTGCACTTCCCCGCCACAGGGAAGCTGCTAGCCGGGAATTCTCTGCCTGGTTCTACCCGCTGCCCGGAACGCTACGCAGGGCAAAAGCGGTACTCGTCCTCCGTGCTTGCTTTTTCTCAGAAAGAGCCGTGGTGTGCGATTTCGCCGGAAAACGCGTTTTCGGCCGAAAACGTGTACGTTTGCACTTCCCCGCCACAGGGAAGCTGCTAGCCGGGAATTCTCTGCCTGGTTCTACCCGCTGCCCGGAACGCTACGCAGGGCAAAAGCGGTTCTCGTCCTCCGTGCTTGCTTTTTATCAGAAAGAGACGTGGTGTGCGATTTCGCCGGAAAACGCGTTCTCGGCCGAAAACGTGTACGTTTGCACTTCCCCGCCACAGGGAAGCTGTTAGCCGGGAATTCTCTGCCTGGTTCTACCCGCTGCCCGGAACGCTACGCAGGGCAAAAGCGGTTCTCGTCCTCCGTGCTTGCTTTTTCTCAGAAAGAGCCGTGGTGTGCGATTTCGCCGGAAAACGCGTTTTCGGCCGAAAACGTGTACGTTTGCACTTCCCCGCCACAGGGAAGCTGCTAGCCGGGAATTCTCTGCCTGGTTCTACCCGCTGCCCGGAACGCTACGCAGGGCAAAAGCGGTTCTCGTCCTCCGTGCTTGCTTTTTCTCAGAAAGAGCCGTGGTGTGCGATTTCGCCGGAAAACGCGTTTTCGGCCGAAAACGTGTACGTTTGCACTTCCCCGCCACAGGGAAGCTGCTAGCCGGGAATTCTCTGCCTGGTTCTACCCGCTGCCCGGAACGCTACGCAGGGCAAAAGCGGTTCTCGTCCTCCGTGCTTGCTTTTTCTCAGAAAGAGCCGTGGTGTGCGTTTTCGCCGGAAAACGCGTTTTCGGCCGAAAACGTGTACGTTTGCAGTTCCCCGCCACAGGGAAGCTGCTAGCCGGGAATTCTCTGCCTGGTTCTACCCGCTGCCCGGAACGCTACGCAGGGCAAAAGCGGTTCTCGTCCTCCGTGCTTGCTTTTTCTCAGAAAGAGCCGTGGTGTGCGATTTCGCCGGAAAACGCGTTTTCGGCCGAAAACGTGTACGTTTGCACTTCCCCGCCACAGGGAAGCTGCTAGCCGGGAATTCTCTGCCTGGTTCTAGCCGCTGCCCGGAACGCTACGCAGAGCAAAAGCGGTTCTCGTCCTCCGTGCTTGCTTTTTCTCAGAAAGAGCCGTGGAGTTCGATTTCGCCGGAAAACGCGTTTTCGGCCGAAAACGTGTACGTTTGCACTTCCCCGCCACAGGGAAGCTGCTAGCCGGGAATTCTCTGCCTGGTTCTACCCGCTGCCCGGAACGCTACGCAGGGCAAAAGCGGTTCTCGTCCTCCGTGCTTGCTTTTTCTCAGAAAGAGCCGTGGTGTGCGTTTTCGCCGGAAAACGCGTTTTCGGCCGAAAACGTGTACGTTTGCACTTCCCCGCCACAGGGAAGCTGCTAGCCAGGAATTCTCTGCCTGGTTCTACCCGCTGCCCGGAACGCTACGCAGGGCAAAAGCGGTTCTCGTCCTCCGTGCTTGCTTTTTCTCAGAAAGAGCCGTGGTGTGCGTTTTCGCCGGAAAACGCGTTTTCGGCCGAAAACGTGTACGTTTGCACTTCCCCGCCACAGGGAAGCTGTTAGCCGGGAATTCTCTGCCTGGTTCTACCCGCTGCCCGGAACGCTACGCAGGGCAAAAGCGGTTCTCGTCCTCCGTGCTTGCTTTTTCTCAGAAAGAGCCGTGGTGTGCGTTTTCGCCGGAAAACGCGTTTTCGGCCGAAAACGTGTACGTTTGCACTTCCCCGCCACAGGGAAGCTGCTAGCCGGGAATTCTCTGCCTGGTTCTACCCGCTGCCCGGAACGCTACGCAGGGCAAAAGCGGTTCTCGTCCTCCGTGCTTGCTTTTTCTCAGAAAGAGCCGTGGTGTGCGATTTCGCCGGAAAACGCGTTTTCGGCCGAAAACGTGTACGTTTGCACTTCCCCGCCACAGGGAAGCTGCTAGCCGGGAATTCTCTGCCTGGTTCTACCCGCTGCCCGGAACGCTACGCAGGGCAAAAGCGGTTCTCGTCCTCCGTGCTTGCTTTTTCTCAGAAAGAGACGTGGTGTGCGATTTCGCCGGAAAACGCGTTTTCGGCCGAAAACGTGTACGTTTGCACTTGCCCGCCACAGGGAAGCTGCTAGCCGGGAATTCTCTGCCTGGTTCTACCCGCTGCCCGGAACGCTACGCAGGGCAAAAGCGGTTCTCGTCCTCCGTGCTTGCTTTTTCTCCGAAAGAGCCGTGGTGTGCGATTTCGCCGGAAAACGCGTTTTCGGCCGAAAACGTGTACGTTTGCACTTGCACGCCACAGGGAAGCTGCTAGCCGGGAATTCTCTGCCTGGTTCTACCCGCTGCCCGGAACGCTACGCAGGGCAAAAGCGGTTCTCGTCCTCCGTGCTTGCTTTTTCTCAGAAAGAGCCGTGGTGTGCGTTTTCGCCGGAAAACGCGTTTTCGGCCGAAAACGTGTACGTTTGCACTTCCCCGCCACAGGGAAGCTGCTAGCCGGGAATTCTCTGCCTGGTTCTACCCGCTGCCCGGAACGCTACGCAGGGCAAAAGCGGTTCTCGTCCTCCGTGCTTGCTTTTTCTCAGAAAGAGCCGTGGTGTGCGTTTTCGCCGGAAAACGCGCTTTCGGCCGAAAACGTGTACGTTTGCACTTCCCCGCCACAGGGAAGCTGCTAGCCGGGAATTCTCTGCCTGGTTCTACCCGCTGCCCGGAACGCTACGCAGGGCAAAAGCGGTTCTCGTCCTCCGTGCTTGCTTTTTCTCAGAAAGAGCCGTGGTGTGCGATTTCGCCGGAAAACGCGTTTTCGGCCGAAAACGTGTACGTTTGCACTTCCCCGCCACAGGGAAGCTGCTAGCCGGGAATTCTCTGCCTGGTTCTACCCGCTGCCCGGAACGCTACGCAGGGCAAAAGCGGTTCTCGTCCTCCGTGCTTGCTTTTTCTCAGAAAGAGCCGTGGTGTGCGATTTCGCCGGAAAACGCGTTTTCGGCCGAAAACGTGTACGTTTGCACTTCCCCGCCACAGGGAAGCTGCTAGCCGGGAATTCTCTGCCTGGTTCTACCCGCTGCCCGGAACGCTACGCAGGGCAAAAGCGGTTCTCGTCCTCCGTGCTTGCTTTTTCTCAGAAAGAGCCGTGGTGTGCGATTTCGCCGGAAAACGCGTTTTCGGCCGAAAACGTGTACGTTTGCACTTGCCCGCCACAGGGAAGCTGCTAGCCGGGAATTCTCTGCCTGGTTCTACCCGCTGCCCGGAACGCTACGCAGGGCAAAAGCGGTTCTCGTCCTCCGTGCTTGCTTTTTCTCCGAAAGAGCCGTGGTGTGCGATTTCGCCGGAAAACGCGTTTTCGGCCGAAAACGTGTACGTTTGCACTTGCACGCCACAGGGAAGCTGCTAGCCGGGAATTCTCTGCCTGGTTCTACCCGCTGCCCGGAACGCTACGCAGGGCAAAAGCGGTTCTCGTCCTCCGTGCTTGCTTTTTCTCAGAAAGAGCCGTGGTGTGCGTTTTCGCCGGAAAACGCGTTTTCGGCCGAAAACGTGTACGTTTGCACTTCCCCGCCACAGGGAAGCTGCTAGCCGGGAATTCTCTGCCTGGTTCTACCCGCTGCCCGGAACGCTACGCAGGGCAAAAGCGGTTCTCGTCCTCCGTGCTTGCTTTTTCTCAGAAAGAGCCGTGGTGTGCGTTTTCGCCGGAAAACGCGCTTTCGGCCGAAAACGTGTACGTTTGCACTTCCCCGCCACAGGGAAGCTGCTAGCCGGGAATTCTCTGCCTGGTTCTACCCGCTGCCCGGAACGCTACGCAGGGCAAAAGCGGTTCTCGTCCTCCGTGCTTGCTTTTTCTCAGAAAGAGCCGTGGTGTGCGATTTCGCCGGAAAACGCGTTTTCGGCCGAAAACGTGTACGTTTGCACTTCCCCGCCACAGGGAAGCTGCTAGCCGGGAATTCTCTGCCTGGTTCTACCCGCTGCCCGGAACGCTACGCAGGGCAAAAGCGGTTCTCGTCCTCCGTGCTTGCTTTTTCTCAGAAAGAGCCGTGGTGTGCGTTTTCGCCGGAAAACGCGTTTTCGGCCAAAAACGTGTACGTTTGCACTTGCCCGCCACAGGGAAGCTGCTAGCCGGGAATTCTCTGCCTGGTTCTACCCGCTGCCCGGAACGCTACGCAGGGCAAAAGCGGTTCTCGTCCTCCGTGCTTGCTTTTTCTCAGAAAGAGCCGTGGTGTGCGATTTCGCCGGAAAACGCGTTTTCGGCCGAAAACGTGTACGTTTGCACTTCCCCGCCACAGGGAAGCTGCTAGCCGGGAATTCTCTGCCTGGTTCTACCCGCTGCCCGGAACGCTACGCAGGGCAAAAGCGGTTCTCGTCCTCCGTGCTTGCTTTTTCTCAGAAAGAGCCGTGGTGTGCGATTTCGCCGGAAAACGCGTTTTCGGCCGAAAACGTGTACGTTTGCACTTCCCCGCCACAGGGAAGCTGCTAGCCGGGAATTCTCTGCGTGGTTCTAGCCGCTGCCCGGAACGCTACGCAGAGCAAAAGCGGTTCTCGTCCTCCGTGCTTGCTTTTTCTCAGAAAGAGCCGTGGTGTGCGTTTTCGCCGGAAAACGCGTTTTCGGCCGAAAACGTGTACGTTTGCACTTCCCCGCCACAGGGAAGCTGCTAGCCGGGAATTCTCTGCCTGGTTCTACCCGCTGCCCGGAACGCTACGCAGGGCAAAAGCGGTTCTCGTCCTCCGTGCTTGCTTTTTCTCAGAAAGAGCCGTGGTGTGCGTTTTCGCCGGAAAACGCGTTTTCGGCCGAAAACGTGTACGTTTGCACTTCCCCGCCACAGGGAAGCTGCTAGCCGGGAATTCTCTGCCTGGTTCTACCCGCTGCCCGGAACGCTACGCAGGGCAAAAGCGGTTCTCGTCCTCCGTGCTTGCTTTTTCTCAGAAAGAGCCGTGGTGTGCGTTTTCGCCGGAAAACGCGTTTTCGGCCGAAAACGTGTACGTTTGCACTTCCCCGCCACAGGGAAGCTGCTAGCCGGGAATTCTCTGCCTGGTTCTACCCGCTGCCCGGAACGCTACGCAGGGCAAAAGCGGTTCTCGTCCTCCGTGCTTGCTTTTTCTCAGAAAGAGCCGTGGTGTGCGATTTCGCCGGAAAACGCGTTTTCGGCCGAAAACGTGTACGTTTGCACTTGCCCGCCACAGGGAAGCTGCTAGCCGGGAATTCTCTGCCTGGTTCTACCCGCTGCCCGGAACGCTACGCAGGGCAAAAGCGGTTCTCGTCCTCCGTGCTTGCTTTTTCTCCGAAAGAGCCGTGGTGTGCGATTTCGCCGGAAAACGCGTTTTCGGCCGAAAACGTGTACGTTTGCACTTGCACGCCACAGGGAAGCTGCTAGCCGGGAATTCTCTGCCTGGTTCTACCCGCTGCCCGGAACGCTACGCAGGGCAAAAGCGGTTCTCGTCCTCCGTGCTTGCTTTTTCTCAGAAAGAGCCGTGGTGTGCGTTTTCGCCGGAAAACGCGTTTTCGGCCGAAAACGTGTACGTTTGCACTTCCCCGCCACAGGGAAGCTGCTAGCCGGGAATTCTCTGCCTGGTTCTACCCGCTGCCCGGAACGCTACGCAGGGCAAAAGCGGTTCTCGTCCTCCGTGCTTGCTTTTTCTCAGAAAGAGCCGTGGTGTGCGTTTTCGCCGGAAAACGCGCTTTCGGCCGAAAACGTGTACGTTTGCACTTCCCCGCCACAGGGAAGCTGCTAGCCGGGAATTCTCTGCCTGGTTCTACCCGCTGCCCGGAACGCTACGCAGGGCAAAAGCGGTTCTCGTCCTCCGTGCTTGCTTTTTCTCAGAAAGAGCCGTGGTGTGCGATTTCGCCGGAAAACGCGTTTTCGGCCGAAAACGTGTACGTTTGCACTTCCCCGCCACAGGGAAGCTGCTAGCCGGGAATTCTCTGCCTGGTTCTACCCGCTGCCCGGAACGCTACGCAGGGCAAAAGCGGTTCTCGTCCTCCGTGCTTGCTTTTTCTCAGAAAGAGCCGTGGTGTGCGTTTTCGCCGGAAAACGCGTTTTCGGCCAAAAACGTGTACGTTTGCACTTGCCCGCCACAGGGAAGCTGCTAGCCGGGAATTCTCTGCCTGGTTCTACCCGCTGCCCGGAACGCTACGCAGGGCAAAAGCGGTTCTCGTCCTCCGTGCTTGCTTTTTCTCAGAAAGAGCCGTGGTGTGCGATTTCGCCGGAAAACGCGTTTTCGGCCGAAAACGTGTACGTTTGCACTTCCCCGCCACAGGGAAGCTGCTAGCCGGGAATTCTCTGCCTGGTTCTACCCGCTGCCCGGAACGCTACGCAGGGCAAAAGCGGTTCTCGTCCTCCGTGCTTGCTTTTTCTCAGAAAGAGCCGTGGTGTGCGATTTCGCCGGAAAACGCGTTTTCGGCCGAAAACGTGTACGTTTGCACTTCCCCGCCACAGGGAAGCTGCTAGCCGGGAATTCTCTGCGTGGTTCTAGCCGCTGCCCGGAACGCTACGCAGAGCAAAAGCGGTTCTCGTCCTCCGTGCTTGCTTTTTCTCAGAAAGAGCCGTGGTGTGCGTTTTCGCCGGAAAACGCGTTTTCGGCCGAAAACGTGTACGTTTGCACTTCCCCGCCACAGGGAAGCTGCTAGCCGGGAATTCTCTGCCTGGTTCTACCCGCTGCCCGGAACGCTACGCAGGGCAAAAGCGGTTCTCGTCCTCCGTGCTTGCTTTTTCTCAGAAAGAGCCGTGGTGTGCGTTTTCGCCGGAAAACGCGTTTTCGGCCGAAAACGTGTACGTTTGCACTTCCCCGCCACAGGGAAGCTGCTAGCCGGGAATTCTCTGCCTGGTTCTACCCGCTGCCCGGAACGCTACGCAGGGCAAAAGCGGTTCTCGTCCTCCGTGCTTGCTTTTTCTCAGAAAGAGCCGTGGTGTGCGTTTTCGCCGGAAAACGCGTTTTCGGCCGAAAACGTGTACGTTTGCACTTCCCCGCCACAGGGAAGCTGCTAGCCGGGAATTCTCTGCCTGGTTCTACCCGCTGCCCGGAACGCTACGCAGGGCAAAAGCGGTTCTCGTCCTCCGTGCTTGCTTTTTCTCAGAAAGAGCCGTGGTGTGCGATTTCGCCGGAAAACGCGTTTTCGGCCGAAAACGTGTACGTTTGCACTTCCCCGCCACAGGGAAGCTGCTAGCCGGGAATTCTCTGCCTGGTTCTACCCGCTGCCCGGAACGCTACGCAGGGCAAAAGCGGTACTCGTCCTCCGTGCTTGCTTTTTCTCAGAAAGAGCCGTGGTGTGCGATTTCGCCGGAAAACGCGTTTTCGGCCGAAAACGTGCACGTTTGCACTTCCCCGCCACAGGGAAGCTGCTAGCCGGGAAATCTCTGCGTGGTTCTAGCCGCTGCCCGGAACGCTACGCAGAGCAAAAGCGGTTCTCGTCCTCCGTGCTTGCTTTTTCTCAGAAAGAGCCGTGGAGTTCGATTTCGCCGGAAAACGCGTTTTCGGCCGAAAACGTGTACGTTTGCACTTCCCCGCCACAGGGAAGCTGCTAGCCGGGAATTCTCTGCCTGGTTCTACCCGCTGCCCGGAACGCTACGCAGGGCAAAAGCGGTTCTCGTCCTCCGTGCTTGCTTTTTCTCAGAAAGAGCCGTGGTGTGCGTTTTCGCCGGAAAACGCGTTTTCGGCCGAAATCGTGTACGTTTGCACTTCCCCGCCACAGGGAAGCTGCTAGCCGGGAATTCTCTGCCTGGTTCTACCCGCTGCCCGGAACGCTACGCAGGGCAAAAGCGGTTCTCGTCCTCCGTGCTTGCTTTTTCTCAGAAAGAGCCGTGGTGTGCGTTTTCGCCGGAAAACGCGTTTTCGGCCGAAAACGTGTACGTTTGCACTTCCCCGCCACAGGGAAGCTGCTAGCCGGGAATTCTCTGCCTGGTTCTACCCGCTGCCCGGAACGCTACGCAGGGCAAAAGCGGTTCTCGTCCTCCGTGCTTGCTTTTTCTCAGAAAGAGCCGTGGTGTGCGATTTCGCCGGAAAACGCGTTTTCGGCCGAAAACGTGTACGTTTGCACTTCCCCGCCACAGGGAAGCTGCTAGCCGGGAATTCTCTGCCTGGTTCTACCCGCTGCCCGGAACGCTACGCAGGGCAAAAGCGGTTCTCGTCCTCCGTGCTTGCTTTTTCTCAGAAAGAGCCGTGGTGTGCGTTTTCCGCCGGAAAACGCGTTTTCGGCCGAAAACGTGTACGTTTGCACTTCCCCCGCCACAGGGAAGCTGCTAGCCGGGATTCTCTGCCTGGTTCTACCCGCTGCCCGGAACGCTACGCAGGGCAAAAGCGGTTCTCGTCCTCCGTGCTTGCTTTTTCTCAGAAAGAGCCGTGGTGTGCGATTTCGCCGGAAAACGCGTTTTCGGCCGAAAACGTGTACGTTTGCACTTCCCCGCCACAGGGAAGCTGCTAGCCGGGAATTCTCTGCCTGGTTCTACCCGCTGCCCGGAACGCTACGCAGGGCAAAAGCGGTTCTCGTCCTCCGTGCTTGCTTTTTCTCAGAAAGAGCCGTGGTGTGCGATTTCGCCGGAAAACGCGTTTTCGGCCGAAAACGTGTACGTTTGCACTTCCCCGCCACAGGGAAGCTGCTAGCCGGGAATTCTCTGCCTGGTTCTACCCGCTGCCCGGAACGCTACGCAGGGCAAAAGCGGTTCTCGTCCTCCGTGCTTGCTTTTTCTCAGAAAGAGCCGTGGTGTGCGTTTTCGCCGGAAAACGCGTTTTCGGCCGAAAACGTGTACGTTTGCACTTCCCCGCCACAGGGAAGCTGCTAGCCGGGAATTCTCTGCCTGGTTCTACCCGCTGCCCGGAACGCTACGCAGGGCAAAAGCGGTTCTCGTCCTCCGTGCTTGCTTTTTCTCAGAAAGAGCCGTGGTGTGCGATTTCGCCGGAAAACGCGTTTTCGGCCGAAAACGTGTACGTTTGCACTTCCCCGCCACAGGGAAGCTGCTAGCCGGGAATTCTCTGCCTGGTTCTACCCGCTGCCCGGAACGCTACGCAGGGCAAAAGCGGTTCTCGTCCTCCGTGCTTGCTTTTTCTCAGAAAGAGCCGTGGTGTGCGATTTCGCCGGAAAACGCGTTTTCGGCCGAAAACGTGTACGTTTGCACTTCCCCGCCACAGGGAAGCTGCTAGCCGGGAATTCTCTGCCTGGTTCTACCCGCTGCCCGGAACGCTACGCAGGGCAAAAGCGGTTCTCGTCCTCCGTGCTTGCTTTTTCTCAGAAAGAGCCGTGGTGTGCGATTTCGCCGGAAAACGCGTTTTCGGCCGAAAACGTGTACGTTTGCACTTCCCCGCCACAGGGAAGCTGCTAGCCGGGAATTCTCTGCCTGGTTCTACCCGCTGCCCGGAACGCTACGCAGGGCAAAAGCGGTTCTCGTCCTCCGTGCTTGCTTTTTCTCAGAAAGAGCCGTGGTGTGCGATTTCGCCGGAAAACGCGTTTTCGGCCGAAAACGTGTACGTTTGCACTTCCCCGCCACAGGGAAGCTGCTAGCCGGGAATTCTCTGCCTGGTTCTACCCGCTGCCCGGAACGCTACGCAGGGCAAAAGCGGTTCTCGTCCTCCGTGCTTGCTTTTTCTCAGAAAGAGCCGTGGTGTGCGTTTTCGCCGGAAAACGCGTTTTCGGCCGAAAACGTGTACGTTTGCACTTCCCCGCCACAGGGAAGCTGCTAGCCGGGAATTCTCTGCCTGGTTCTACCCGCTGCCCGGAACGCTACGCAGGGCAAAAGCGGTTCTCGTCCTCCGTGCTTGCTTTTTCTCAGAAAGAGCCGTGGTGTGCGATTTCGCCGGAAAACGCGTTTTCGGCCGAAAACGTGTACGTTTGCAGTTCCCCGCCACAGGGAAGCTGCTAGCCGGGAATTCTCTGCCTGGTTCTACCCGCTGCCCGGAACGCTACGCAGGGCAAAAGCGGTTCTCGTCCTCCGTGCTTGCTTTTTCTCAGAAAGAGCCGTGGTGTGCGATTTCGCCGGAAAACGCGTTTTCGGCCGAAAACGTGTACGTTTGCACTTCCCCGCCACAGGGAAGCTGCTAGCCGGGAATTCTCTGCCTGGTTCTACCCGCTGCCCGGAACGCTACGCAGGGCAAAAGCGGTTCTCGTCCTCCGTGCTTGCTTTTTCTCAGAAAGAGCCGTGGTGTGCGATTTCGCCGGAAAACGCGTTTTCGGCCGAAAACGTGTACGTTTGCACTTCCCCGCCACAGGGAAGCTGCTAGCCGGGAATTCTCTGCCTGGTTCTACCCGCTGCCCGGAACGCTACGCAGGGCAAAAGCGGTACTCGTCCTCCGTGCTTGCTTTTTCTCAGAAAGAGCCGTGGTGTGCGATTTCGCCGGAAAACGCGTTTTCGGCCGAAAACGTGTACGTTTGCACTTCCCCGCCACAGGGAAGCTGCTAGCCGGGAATTCTCTGCCTGGTTCTACCCGCTGCCCGGAACGCTACGCAGGGCAAAAGCGGTTCTCGTCCTCCGTGCTTGCTTTTTCTCAGAAAGAGCCGTGGTGTGCGTTTTCGCCGGAAAACGCGTTTTCGGCCGAAAACGTGTACGTTTGCACTTCCCCGCCACAGGGAAGCTGCTAGCCGGGAATTCTCTGCCTGGTTCTACCCGCTGCCCGGAACGCTACGCAGGGCAAAAGCGGTTCTCGTCCTCCGTGCTTGCTTTTTCTCAGAAAGAGCCGTGGTGTGCGTTTTCGCCGGAAAACGCGTTTTCGGCCGAAAACGTGTACGTTTGCACTTCCCCGCCACAGGGAAGCTGCTAGCCGGGAATTCTCTGCCTGGTTCTACCCGCTGCCCGGAACGCTACGCAGGGCAAAAGCGGTTCTCGTCCTCCGTGCTTGCTTTTTCTCAGAAAGAGCCGTGGTGTGCGTTTTCGCCGGAAAACGCGTTTTCGGCCGAAAACGTGTACGTTTGCACTTCCCCGCCACAGGGAAGCTGCTAGCCGGGAATTCTCTGCCTGGTTCTACCCGCTGCCCGGAACGCTACGCAGGGCAAAAGCGGTTCTCGTCCTCCGTGCTTGCTTTTTCTCAGAAAGAGCCGTGGTGTGCGATTTCGCCGGAAAACGCGTTTTCGGCCGAAAACGTGTACGTTTGCACTTCCCCGCCACAGGGAAGCTGCTAGCCGGGAATTCTCTGCCTGGTTCTACCCGCTGCCCGGAACGCTACGCAGGGCAAAAGCGGTTCTCGTCCTCCGTGCTTGCTTTTTCTCAGAAAGAGCCGTGGTGTGCGATTTCGCCGGAAAACGCGTTTTCGGCCGAAAACGTGTACGTTTGCACTTCCCCGCCACAGGGAAGCTGCTAGCCGGGAATTCTCTGCCTGGTTCTACCCGCTGCCCGGAACGCTACGCAGGGCAAAAGCGGTTCTCGTCCTCCGTGCTTGCTTTTTCTCAGAAAGAGCCGTGGTGTGCGATTTCGCCGGAAAACGCGTTTTCGGCCGAAAACGTGTACGTTTGCACTTCCCCGCCACAGGGAAGCTGCTAGCCGGGAATTCTCTGCCTGGTTCTACCCGCTGCCCGGAACGCTACGCAGGGCAAAAGCGGTTCTCGTCCTCCGTGCTTGCTTTTTCTCAGAAAGAGCCGTGGTGTGCGTTTTCGCCGGAAAACGCGTTTTCGGCCGAAAACGTGTACGTTTGCACTTCCCCGCCACAGGGAAGCTGCTAGCCGGGAATTCTCTGCCTGGTTATACCCGCTGCCCGGAACGCTACGCAGGGCAAAAGCGGTTCTCGTCCTCCGTGCTTGCTTTTTCTCAGAAAGAGCCGTGGTGTGCGTTTTCGCCGGAAAACGCGTTTTCGGCCGAAAACGTGTACGTTTGCACTTCCCCGCCACAGGGAAGCTGCTAGCCGGGAATTCTCTGCCTGGTTCTACCCGCTGCCCGGAACGCTACGCAGGGCAAAAGCGGTTCTCGTCCTCCGTGCTTGCTTTTTCTCAGAAAGAGCCGTGGTGTGCGTTTTCGCCGGAAAACGCGTTTTCGGCCGAAAACGTGTACGTTTGCACTTCCCCGCCACAGGGAAGCTGCTAGCCGGGAATTCTCTGCCTGGTTCTACCCGCTGCCCGGAACGCTACGCAGGGCAAAAGCGGTTCTCGTCCTCCGTGCTTGCTTTTTCTCAGAAAGAGCCGTGGTGTGCGTTTTCGCCGGAAAACGCGTTTTCGGCCGAAAACGTGTACGTTTGCACTTCCCCGCCACAGGGAAGCTGCTAGCCGGGAATTCTCTGCCTGGTTCTACCCGCTGCCCGGAACGCTACGCAGGGCAAAAGCGGTTCTCGTCCTCCGTGCTTGCTTTTTCTCAGAAAGAGCCGTGGTGTGCGATTTCGCCGGAAAACGCGTTTTCGGCCGAAAACGTGTACGTTTGCACTTCCCCGCCACAGGGAAGCTGCTAGCCGGGAATTCTCTGCCTGGTTCTACCCGCTGCCCGGAACGCTACGCAGGGCAAAAGCGGTTCTCGTCCTCCGTGCTTGCTTTTTCTCAGAAAGAGCCGTGGTGTGCGATTTCGCCGGAAAACGCGTTTTCGGCCGAAAACGTGTACGTTTGCACTTCCCCGCCACAGGGAAGCTGCTAGCCGGGAATTCTCTGCCTGGTTCTACCCGCTGCCCGGAACGCTACGCAGGGCAAAAGCGGTTCTCGTCCTCCGTGCTTGCTTTTTCTCAGAAAGAGCCGTGGTGTGCGTTTTCGCCGGAAAACGCGTTTTCGGCCGAAAACGTGTACGTTTGCACTTCCCCGCCACAGGGAAGCTGCTAGCCGGGAATTCTCTGCCTGGTTCTACCCGCTGCCCGGAACGCTACGCAGGGCAAAAGCGGTTCTCGTCCTCCGTGCTTGCTTTTTCTCAGAAAGAGCCGTGGTGTGCGATTTCGCCGGAAAACGCGTTTTCGGCCGAAAACGTGTACGTTTGCACTTCCCCGCCACAGGGAAGCTGCTAGCCGGGAATTCTCTGCCTGGTTCTACCCGCTGCCCGGAACGCTACGCAGGGCAAAAGCGGTTCTCGTCCTCCGTGCTTGCTTTTTCTCAGAAAGAGCCGTGGTGTGCGATTTCGCCGGAAAACGCGTTTTCGGCCGAAAACGTGTACGTTTGCACTTCCCCGCCACAGGGAAGCTGCTAGCCGGGAATTCTCTGCCTGGTTCTACCCGCTGCCCGGAACGCTACGCAGGGCAAAAGCGGTTCTCGTCCTCCGTGCTTGCTTTTTCTCAGAAAGAGCCGTGGTGTGCGATTTCGCCGGAAAACGCGTTTTCGGCCGAAAACGTGTACGTTTGCACTTCCCCGCCACAGGGAAGCTGCTAGCCGGGAATTCTCTGCCTGGTTCTACCCGCTGCCCGGAACGCTACGCAGGGCAAAAGCGGTTCTCGTCCTCCGTGCTTGCTTTTTCTCAGAAAGAGCCGTGGTGTGCGTTTTCGCCGGAAAACGCGTTTTCGGCCGAAAACGTGTACGTTTGCACTTCCCCGCCACAGGGAAGCTGCTAGCCGGGAATTCTCTGCCTGGTTCTACCCGCTGCCCGGAACGCTACGCAGGGCAAAAGCGGTTCTCGTCCTCCGTGCTTGCTTTTTCTCAGAAAGAGCCGTGGTGTGCGATTTCGCCGGAAAACGCGTTTTCGGCCGAAAACGTGTACGTTTGCACTTCCCCGCCACAGGGAAGCTGCTAGCCGGGAATTCTCTGCCTGGTTCTACCCGCTGCCCGGAACGCTACGCAGGGCAAAAGCGGTTCTCGTCCTCCGTGCTTGCTTTTTCTCAGAAAGAGCCGTGGTGTGCGTTTTCGCCGGAAAACGCGTTTTCGGCCGAAAACGTGTACGTTTGCACTTCCCCGCCACAGGGAAGCTGCTAGCCGGGAATTCTCTGCCTGGTTCTACCCGCTGTCCCGGAACGCTACGCAGGGCAAAAGCGGTTCTCGTCCTCCGTGCTTGCTTTTTCTCAGAAAGAGCCGTGGTGTGCGTTTTCGCCGGAAAACGCGTTTTCGGCCGAAAACGTGTACGTTTGCACTTCCCCGCCACAGGGAAGCTGCTAGCCGGGAATTCTCTGCCTGGTTCTACCCGCTGCCCGGAACGCTACGCAGGGCAAAAGCGGTTCTCGTCCTCCGTGCTTGCTTTTTCTCAGAAAGAGCCGTGGTGTGCGATTTCGCCGGAAAACGCGTTTTCGGCCGAAAACGTGTACGTTTGCACTTCCCCGCCACAGGGAAGCTGCTAGCCGGGAATTCTCTGCCTGGTTCTACCCGCTGCCCGGAACGCTACGCAGGGCAAAAGCGGTACTCGTCCTCCGTGCTTGCTTTTTCTCAGAAAGAGCCGTGGTGTGCGATTTCGCCGGAAAACGCGTTTTCGGCCGAAAACGTGTACGTTTGCACTTCCCCGCCACAGGGAAGCTGCTAGCCGGGAATTCTCTGCCTGGTTCTACCCGCTGCCCGGAACGCTACGCAGGGCAAAAGCGGTTCTCGTCCTCCGTGCTTGCTTTTTATCAGAAAGAGACGTGGTGTGCGATTTCGCCGGAAAACGCGTTTTCGGCCGAAAACGTGTACGTTTGCACTTCCCCGCCACAGGGAAGCTGTTAGCCGGGAATTCTCTGCCTGGTTCTACCCGCTGCCCGGAACGCTACGCAGGGCAAAAGCGGTTCTCGTCCTCCGTGCTTGCTTTTTCTCAGAAAGAGCCGTGGTGTGCGATTTCGCCGGAAAACGCGTTTTCGGCCGAAAACGTGTACGTTTGCACTTCCCCGCCACAGGGAAGCTGCTAGCCGGGAATTCTCTGCCTGGTTCTACCCGCTGCCCGGAACGCTACGCAGGGCAAAAGCGGTTCTCGTCCTCCGTGCTTGCTTTTTCTCAGAAAGAGCCGTGGTGTGCGATTTCGCCGGAAAACGCGTTTTCGGCCGAAAATGTGTACGTTTGCACTTCCCCGCCACAGGGAAGCTGCTAGCCGGGAATTCTCTGCCTGGTTCTACCCGCTGCCCGGAACGCTACGCAGGGCAAAAGCGGTTCTCGTCCTCCGTGCTTGCTTTTTCTCAGAAAGAGCCGTGGTGTGCGTTTTCGCCGGAAAACGCGTTTTCGGCCGAAAACGTGTACGTTTGCACTTCCCCGCCACAGGGAAGCTGCTAGCCGGGAATTCTCTGCCTGGTTCTACCCGCTGCCCGGAACGCTACGCAGGGCAAAAGCGGTTCTCGTCCTCCGTGCTTGCTTTTTCTCAGAAAGAGCCGTGGTGTGCGATTTCGCCGGAAAACGCGTTTTCGGCCGAAAACGTGTACGTTTGCACTTCCCCGCCACAGGGAAGCTGCTAGCCGGGAATTCTCTGCCTGGTTCTAGCCGCTGCCCGGAACGCTACGCAGAGCAAAAGCGGTTCTCGTCCTCCGTGCTTGCTTTTTCTCAGAAAGAGCCGTGGAGTTCGATTTCGCCGGAAAACGCGTTTTCGGCCGAAAACGTGTACGTTTGCACTTCCCCGCCACAGGGAAGCTGCTAGCCGGGAATTCTCTGCCTGGTTCTACCCGCTGCCCGGAACGCTACGCAGGGCAAAAGCGGTTCTCGTCCTCCGTGCTTGCTTTTTCTCAGAAAGAGCCGTGGTGTGCGATTTCGCCGGAAAACGCGTTTTCGGCCGAAAACGTGTACGTTTGCACTTGCCCGCCACAGGGAAGCTGCTAGCCAGGAATTCTCTGCCTGGTTCTACCCGCTGCCCGGAACGCTACGCAGGGCAAAAGCGGTTCTCGTCCTCCGTGCTTGCTTTTTCTCAGAAAGAGCCGTGGTGTGCGTTTTCGCCGGAAAACGCGTTTTCGGCCGAAAACGTGTACGTTTGCACTTCCCCGCCACAGGGAAGCTGTTAGCCGGGAATTCTCTGCCTGGTTCTACCCGCTGCCCGGAACGCTACGCAGGGCAAAAGCGGTTCTCGTCCTCCGTGCTTGCTTTTTCTCAGAAAGAGCCGTGGTGTGCGTTTTCGCCGGAAAACGCGTTTTCGGCCGAAAACGTGTACGTTTGCACTTCCCCGCCACAGGGAAGCTGCTAGCCGGGAATTCTCTGCCTGGTTCTACCCGCTGCCCGGAACGCTACGCAGGGCAAAAGCGGTTCTCGTCCTCCGTGCTTGCTTTTTCTCAGAAAGAGCCGTGGTGTGCGATTTCGCCGGAAAACGCGTTTTCGGCCGAAAACGTGTACGTTTGCACTTCCCCGCCACAGGGAAGCTGCTAGCCGGGAATTCTCTGCCTGGTTCTACCCGCTGCCCGGAACGCTACGCAGGGCAAAAGCGGTTCTCGTCCTCCGTGCTTGCTTTTTCTCAGAAAGAGACGTGGTGTGCGATTTCGCCGGAAAACGCGTTTTCGGCCGAAAACGTGTACGTTTGCACTTGCCCGCCACAGGGAAGCTGCTAGCCGGGAATTCTCTGCCTGGTTCTACCCGCTGCCCGGAACGCTACGCAGGGCAAAAGCGGTTCTCGTCCTCCGTGCTTGCTTTTTCTCCGAAAGAGCCGTGGTGTGCGATTTCGCCGGAAAACGCGTTTTCGGCCGAAAACGTGTACGTTTGCACTTGCACGCCACAGGGAAGCTGCTAGCCGGGAATTCTCTGCCTGGTTCTACCCGCTGCCCGGAACGCTACGCACGGCAAAAGCGGTTCTCGTCCTCCGTGCTTGCTTTTTCTCAGAAAGAGCCGTGGTGTGCGTTTTCGCCGGAAAACGCGTTTTCGGCCGAAAACGTGTACGTTTGCACTTGCCCGCCACAGGGAAGCTGCTAGCCGGGAATTCTCTGCCTGGTTCTACCCGCTGCCCGGAACGCTACGCAGGGCAAAAGCGGTTCTCGTCCTCCGTGCTTGCTTTTTCTCAGAAAGAGCCGTGGTGTGCGTTTTCGCCGGAAAACGCGCTTTCGGCCGAAAACGTGTACGTTTGCACTTCCCCGCCACAGGGAAGCTGCTAGCCGGGAATTCTCTGCCTGGTTCTACCCGCTGCCCGGAACGCTACGCAGGGCAAAAGCGGTTCTCGTCCTCCGTGCTTGCTTTTTCTCAGAAAGAGCCGTGGTGTGCGATTTCGCCGGAAAACGCGTTTTCGGCCGAAAACGTGTACGTTTGCACTTCCCCGCCACAGGGAAGCTGCTAGCCGGGAATTCTCTGCCTGGTTCTACCCGCTGCCCGGAACGCTACGCAGGGCAAAAGCGGTTCTCGTCCTCCGTGCTTGCTTTTTCTCAGAAAGAGCCGTGGTGTGCGATTTCGCCGGAAAACGCGTTTTCGGCCGAAAACGTGTACGTTTGCACTTGCCCGCCACAGGGAAGCTGCTAGCCGGGAATTCTCTGCCTGGTTCTACCCGCTGCCCGGAGCGCTACGCAGGGCAAAAGCGGTTCTCGTCCTCCGTGCTTGCTTTTTCTCAGAAAGAGCCGTGGTGTGCGTTTTCGCCGGAAAACGCGTTTTCGGCCAAAAACGTGTACGTTTGCACTTGCCCGCCACAGGGAAGCTGCTAGCCGGGAATTCTCTGCCTGGTTCTACCCGCTGCCCGGAACGCTACGCAGGGCAAAAGCGGTTCTCGTCCTCCGTGCTTGCTTTTTCTCAGAAAGAGCCGTGGTGTGCGTTTTCGCCGGAAAACGCGTTTTCGGCCGAAAACGTGTACGTTTGCACTTCCCCGCCACAGGGAAGCTGCTAGCCGGGAATTCTCTGCCTGGTTCTACCCGCTGCCCGGAACGCTACGCAGGGCAAAAGCGGTTCTCGTCCTCCGTGCTTGCTTTTTCTCAGAAAGAGCCGTGGTGTGCGATTTCGCCGGAAAACGCGTTTTCGGCCGAAAACGTGTACGTTTGCACTTCCCCGCCACAGGGAAGCTGCTAGCCGGGAATTCTCTGCGTGGTTCTAGCCGCTGCCCGGAACGCTACGCAGAGCAAAAGCGGTTCTCGTCCTCCGTGCTTGCTTTTTCTCAGAAAGAGCCGTGGTGTGCGTTTTCGCCGGAAAACGCGTTTTCGGCCGAAAACGTGTACGTTTGCACTTCCCCGCCACAGGGAAGCTGCTAGCCGGGAATTCTCTGCCTGGTTCTACCCGCTGCCCGGAACGCTACGCAGGGCAAAAGCGGTTCTCGTCCTCCGTGCTTGCTTTTTCTCAGAAAGAGCCGTGGTGTGCGATTTCGCCGGAAAACGCGTTTTCGGCCGAAAACGTGTACGTTTGCACTTCCCCGCCACAGGGAAGCTGCTAGCCGGGAATTCTCTGCCTGGTTCTACCCGCTGCCCGGAACGCTACGCAGGGCAAAAGCGGTACTCGTCCTCCGTGCTTGCTTTTTCTCAGAAAGAGCCGTGGTGTGCGATTTCGCCGGAAAACGCGTTTTCGGCCGAAAACGTGTACGTTTGCACTTCCCCGCCACAGGGAAGCTGCTAGCCGGGAATTCTCTGCCTGGTTCTACCCGCTGCCCGGAACGCTACGCAGGGCAAAAGCGGTTCTCGTCCTCCGTGCTTGCTTTTTATCAGAAAGAGACGTGGTGTGCGATTTCGCCGGAAAACGCGTTCTCGGCCGAAAACGTGTACGTTTGCACTTCCCCGCCACAGGGAAGCTGTTAGCCGGGAATTCTCTGCCTGGTTCTACCCGCTGCCCGGAACGCTACGCAGGGCAAAAGCGGTTCTCGTCCTCCGTGCTTGCTTTTTCTCAGAAAGAGCCGTGGTGTGCGATTTCGCCGGAAAACGCGTTTTCGGCCGAAAACGTGTACGTTTGCACTTCCCCGCCACAGGGAAGCTGCTAGCCGGGAATTCTCTGCCTGGTTCTACCCGCTGCCCGGAACGCTACGCAGGGCAAAAGCGGTTCTCGTCCTCCGTGCTTGCTTTTTCTCAGAAAGAGCCGTGGTGTGCGATTTCGCCGGAAAACGCGTTTTCGGCCGAAAACGTGTACGTTTGCACTTCCCCGCCACAGGGAAGCTGCTAGCCGGGAATTCTCTGCCTGGTTCTACCCGCTGCCCGGAACGCTACGCAGGGCAAAAGCGGTACTCGTCCTCCGTGCTTGCTTTTTCTCAGAAAGAGCCGTGGTGTGCGATTTCGCCGGAAAACGCGTTTTCGGCCGAAAACGTGTATGTTTGCACTTCCCCGCCACAAGGAAGCTGCTAGCCGGGAATTCTCTGCGTGGTTCTAGCCGCTGCCCGGAACGCTACGCAGAGCAAAAGCGGTTCTCGTCCTCCGCCCTTGCTTTTTCTCAGAAAGAGCCGTGGAGTTCGATTTCGCCGGAAAACGCGTTTTCGGCCGAAAACGTGTACGTTTGCACTTCCCCGCCACAGGGAAGCTGCTAGCCGGGAATTCTCTGCCTGGTTCTACCCGCTGCCCGGAACGCTACGCAGGGCAAAAGCGGTTCTCGTCCTCCGTGCTTGCTTTTTCTCAGAAAGAGCCGTGGTGTGCGTTTTCGCCGGAAAACGCGTTTTCGGCCGAAAACGTGTACGTTTGCACTTCCCCGCCACAGGGAAGCTGCTAGCCGGGAATTCTCTGCCTGGTTCTACCCGCTGCCCGGAACGCTACGCAGGGCAAAAGCGGTTCTCGTCCTCCGTGCTTGCTTTTTCTCAGAAAGAGCCGTGGTGTGCGATTTCGCCGGAAAACGCGTTTTCGGCCGAAAACGTGTACGTTTGCACTTCCCCGCCACAGGGAAGCTGCTAGCCGGGAATTCTCTGCCTGGTTCTACCCGCTGCCCGGAACGCTACGCAGGGCAAAAGCGGTACTCGTCCTCCGTGCTTGCTTTTTCTCAGAAAGAGCCGTGGTGTGCGATTTCGCCGGAAAACGCGTTTTCGGCCGAAAACGTGCACGTTTGCACTTCCCCGCCACAGGGAAGCTGCTAGCCGGGAAATCTCTGCGTGGTTCTAGCCGCTGCCCGGAACGCTACGCAGAGCAAAAGCGGTTCTCGTCCTCCGTGCTTGCTTTTTCTCAGAAAGAGCCGTGGAGTTCGATTTCGCCGGAAAACGCGTTTTCGGCCGAAAACGTGTACGTTTGCACTTCCCCGCCACAGGGAAGCTGCTAGCCGGGAATTCTCTGCCTGGTTCTACCCGCTGCCCGGAACGCTACACAGGGCAAAAGCGGTTCTCGTCCTCCGTGCTTGCTTTTTCTCAGAAAGAGCCGTGGTGTGCGTTTTCGCCGGAAAACGCGTTTTCGGCCGAAATCGTGTACGTTTGCACTTCCCCGCCACAGGGAAGCTGCTAGCCGGGAATTCTCTGCCTGGTTCTACCCGCTGCCCGGAACGCTACGCAGGGCAAAAGCGGTTCTCGTCCTCCGTGCTTGCTTTTTCTCAGAAAGAGCCGTGGTGTGCGATTTCGCCGGAAAACGCGTTTTCGGCCGAAAACATGTACGTTTGCACTTCCCCGCCACAGGGAAGCTGTTAGCCGGGAATTCTCTGCCTGGTTCTACCCGCTGCCCGGAACGCTACGCAGGGCAAAAGCGGTTCTCGTCCTCCGTGCTTGCTTTTTCTCAGAAAGAGCCGTGGTGTGCGATTTCGCCGGAAAACGCGTTTTCGGCCGAAAACGTGTACGTTTGCACTTCCCCGCCACAGGGAAGCTGCTAGCCGGGAATTCTCTGCCTGGTTCTACCCGCTGCCCGGAACGCTACGCAGGGCAAAAGCGGTTCTCGTCCTCCGTGCTTGCTTTTTCTCAGAAAGAGCCGTGGTGTGCGTTTTCGCCGGAAAACGCGTTTTCGGCCGAAAACGTGTACGTTTGCACTTGCCCGCCACAGGGAAGCTGCTAGCCGGGAATTCTCTGCCTGGTTCTACCCGCTGCCCGGAACGCTACGCAGGGCAAAAGCGGTTCTCGTCCTCCGTGCTTGCTTTTTATCAGAAAGAGCCGTGGTGTGCGATTTCGCCGGAAAACGCGTTTTCGGCCGAAAACGTGTACGTTTGCACTTCCCCGCCACAGGGAAGCTGTTAGCCGGGAATTCTCTGCCTGGTTCTACCCGCTGCCCGGAACGATACGCAGGGCAAAAGCGGTTCTCGTCCTCCCTGCTTGCTTTTTCTCAGAAAGAGCCGTGGTGTGCGATTTCGCCGGAAAACGCGTTTTCGGCCGAAAACGTGTACGTTTGCACTTCCCCGCCACAGGGAAGCTGCTAGCCGGGAATTCTCTGCCTGGTTCTACCCGCTGCCCGGAACGCTACGCAGGGCAAAAGCGGTTCTCGTCCTCCGTGCTTGCTTTTTCTCAGAAAGAGCCGTGGTGTGCGATTTCGCCGGAAAACGCGTTTTCGGCCGAAAACGTGTACGTTTGCACTTCCCCGCCACAGGGAAGCTGCTAGCCGGGAATTCTCTGCCTGGTTCTACCCGCTGCCCGGAACGCTACGCAGGGCAAAAGCGGTTCTCGTCCTCCGTGCTTGCTTTTTCTCAGAAAGAGCCGTGGTGTGCGTTTTCGCCGGAAAACGCGTTTTCGGCCGAAAACGTATACGTTTGCACTTCCCCGCCACAGGGAAGCTGCTAGCCGGGAATTCTCTGCCTGGTTCTACCCGCTGCCCGGAACGCTACGCAGGGCAAAAGCGGTTCTCGTCCTCCGTGCTTGCTTTTTCTCAGAAAGAGCCGTGGTGTGCGTTTTCGCCGGAAAACGCGTTTTCGGCCGAAAACGTGTACGTTTGCACTTCCCCGCCACAGGGAAGCTGCTAGCCGGGAATTCTCTGCCTGGTTCTACCCGCTGCCCGGAACGCTACGCAGGGCAAAGGCGGTTCTCGTCCTCCGTGCTTGCTTTTTCTCAGAAAGAGCCGTGGTGTGCGATTTCGCCGGAAAACGCGTTTTCGGCCGAAAACGTGTACGTTTGCACTTCCCCGCCACAGGGAAGCTGCTAGCCGGGAATTCTCTGCCTGGTTCTACCCGCTGCCCGGAACGCTACGCAGGGCAAAAGCGGTTCTCGTCCTCCGTGCTTGCTTTTTCTCAGAAAGAGCCGTGGTGTGCGATTTCGCCGGAAAACGCGTTTTCGGCCGAAAACGTGTACGTTTGCACTTGCCCGCCACAGGGAAGCTGCTAGCCGGGAATTCTCTGCCTGGTTCTACCCGCTGCCCGGAACGCTACGCAGGGCAAAAGCGGTACTCGTCCTCCGTGCTTGCTTTTTCTCAGAAAGAGCCGTGGTGTGCGATTTCGCCGGAAAACGCGTTTTCGGCCGAAAACGTGTACGTTTGCACTTCCCCGCCACAGGGAAGCTGCTAGCCGGGAATTCTCTGCGTGGTTCTAGCCGCTGCCCGGAACGCTACGCAGAGCAAAAGCGGTTCTCGTCCTCCGTGCTTGCTTTTTCTCAGAAAGTCCGTGGAGTTCGATTTCGCCGGAAAACGCGTTTTCGGCCGAAAACGTGTACGTTTGCACTTCCCCGCCACAGGGAAGCTGCTAGCCGGGAATTCTCTGCCTGGTTCTACCCGCTGCCCGGAACGCTACGCAGGGCAAAAGCGGTTCTCGTCCTCCGTGCTTGCTTTTTCTCAGAAAGAGCCGTGGTGTGCGATTTCGCCGGAAAACGCGTTTTCGGCCGAAAACGTGTACGTTTGCACTTCCCCGCCACAGGGAAGCTGCTAGCCGGGAATTCTCTGCGTGGTTCTAGCCGCTGCCCGGAACGCTACGCAGAGCAAAAGCGGTTCTCGTCCTCCGTGCTTGCTTTTTCTCAGAAAGTCCGTGGAGTTCGATTTCGCCGGAAAACGCGTTTTCGGCCGAAAACGTGTACGTTTGCACTTCCCCGCCACAGGGAAGCTGCTAGCCGGGAATTCTCTGCCTGGTTCTACCCGCTGCCCGGAACGCTACGCAGGGCAAAAGCGGTTCTCGTCCTCCGTGCTTGCTTTTTCTCAGAAAGAGCCGTGGTGTGCGATTTCGCCGGAAAACGCGTTTTCGGCCGAAAACGTGTACGTTTGCACTTCCCCGCCACAGGGAAGCTGCTAGCCGGGAATTCTCTGCCTGGTTCTACCCGCTGCCCGGAACGCTACGCAGGGCAAAAGCGGTTCTCGTCCTCCGTGCTTGCTTTTTCTCAGAAAGAGCCGTGGTGTGCGTTTTCGCCGGAAAACGCGTTTTCGGCCGAAAACGTGTACGTTTGCACTTCCCCGCCACAGGGAAGCTGCTAGCCGGGAATTCTCTGCCTGGTTCTACCCGCTGCCCGGAACGCTACGCAGGGCAAAAGCGGTTCTCGTCCTCCGTGCTTGCTTTTTCTCAGAAAGAGCCGTGGTGTGCGATTTCGCCGGAAAACGCGTTTTCGGCCGAAAACGTGTACGTTTGCACTTCCCCGCCACAGGGAAGCTGCTAGCCGGGAATTCTCTGCCTGGTTCTACCCGCTGCCCGGAACGCTACGCAGGGCAAAAGCGGTTCTCGTCCTCCGTGCTTGCTTTTTCTCAGAAAGAGCCGTGGTGTGCGTTTTCGCCGGAAAACGCGTTTTCGGCCGAAAACGTGTACGTTTGCACTTCCCCGCCACAGGGAAGCTGCTAGCCGGGATTCTCTGCCTGGTTCTACCCGCTGCCCGGAACGCTACGCAGGGCAAAAGCGGTTCTCGTCCTCCGTGCTTGCTTTTTCTCAGAAAGAGCCGTGGTGTGCGATTTCGCCGGAAAACGCGTTTTCGGCCGAAAACGTGTACGTTTGCACTTCCCCGCCACAGGGAAGCTGCTAGCCGGGATTCTCTGCCTGGTTCTACCCGCTGCCCGGAACGCTACGCAGGGCAAAAGCGGTTCTCGTCCTCCGTGCTTGCTTTTTCTCAGAAAGAGCCGTGGTGTGCGATTTCGCCGGAAAACGCGTTTTCGGCCGAAAACGTGTACGTTTGCACTTCCCCGCCACAGGAAAGCTGCTAGCCGGGAATTCTCTGCCTGGTTCTACCCGCTGCCCGGAACGCTACGCAGGGCAAAAGCGGTTCTCGTCCTCCGTGCTTGCTTTTTCTCAGAAAGAGCCGTGGTGTGCGTTTTCGCCGGAAAACGCGTTTTCGGCCGAAAACGTGTACGTTTGCACTTCCCCGCCACAGGGAAGCTGCTAGCCGGGAATTCTCTGCCTGGTTCTACCCGCTGCCCGGAACGCTACGCAGGGCAAAAGCGGTTCTCGTCCTCCGTGCTTGCTTTTTCTCAGAAAGAGCCGTGGTGTGCGATTTCGCCGGAAAACGCGTTTTCGGCCGAAAACGTGTACGTTTGCACTTCCCCGCCACAGGGAAGCTGCTAGCCGGGAATTCTCTGCCTGGTTCTACCCGCTGCCCGGAACGCTACGCAGGGCAAAAGCGGTTCTCGTCCTCCGTGCTTGCTTTTTCTCAGAAAGAGCCGTGGTGTGCGATTTCGCCGGAAAACGCGTTTTCGGCCGAAAACGTGTACGTTTGCACTTCCCCGCCACAGGGAAGCTGCTAGCCGGGAATTCTCTGCCTGGTTCTACCCGCTGCCCGGAACGCTACGCAGGGCAAAAGCGGTTCTCGTCCTCCGTGCTTGCTTTTTCTCAGAAAGAGCCGTGGTGTGCGTTTTCGCCGGAAAACGCGTTTTCGGCCGAAAACGTGTACGTTTGCACTTCCCCGCCACAGGGAAGCTGCTAGCCGGGAATTCTCTGCCTGGTTCTACCCGCTGCCCGGAACGCTACGCAGGGCAAAAGCGGTTCTCGTCCTCCGTGCTTGCTTTTTCTCAGAAAGAGCCGTGGTGTGCGTTTTCGCCGGAAAACGCGTTTTCGGCCGAAAACGTGTACGTTTGCACTTCCCCGCCACAGGGAAGCTGCTAGCCGGGAATTCTCTGCCTGGTTCTACCCGCTGCCCGGAACGCTACGCAGGGCAAAAGCGGTTCTCGTCCTCCGTGCTTGCTTTTTCTCAGAAAGAGCCGTGGTGTGCGTTTTCGCCGGAAAACGCGTTTTCGGCCGAAAACGTGTACGTTTGCACTTCCCCGCCACAGGGAAGCTGCTAGCCGGGAATTCTCTGCCTGGTTCTACCCGCTGCCCGGAACGCTACGCAGGGCAAAAGCGGTTCTCGTCCTCCGTGCTTGCTTTTTCTCAGAAAGAGCCGTGGTGTGCGTTTTCGCCGGAAAACGCGTTTTCGGCCGAAAACGTGTACGTTTGCACTTCCCCGCCACAGGGAAGCTGCTAGCCGGGAATTCTCTGCCTGGTTCTACCCGCTGCCCGGAACGCTACGCAGGGCAAAAGCGGTTCTCGTCCTCCGTGCTTGCTTTTTCTCAGAAAGAGCCGTGGTGTGCGTTTTCGCCGGAAAACGCGTTTTCGGCCGAAAACGTGTACGTTTGCACTTCCCCGCCACAGGGAAGCTGCTAGCCGGGAATTCTCTGCCTGGTTCTACCCGCTGCCCGGAACGCTACGCAGGGCAAAAGCGGTTCTCGTCCTCCGTGCTTGCTTTTTCTCAGAAAGAGCCGTGGTGTGCGTTTTCGCCGGAAAACGCGTTTTCGGCCGAAAACGTGTACGTTTGCACTTCCCCGCCACAGGGAAGCTGCTAGCCGGGAATTCTCTGCCTGGTTCTACCCGCTGCCCGGAACGCTACGCAGGGCAAAAGCGGTTCTCGTCCTCCGTGCTTGCTTTTTCTCAGAAAGAGCCGTGGTGTGCGTTTTCGCCGGAAAACGCGTTTTCGGCCGAAAACGTGTACGTTTGCACTTCCCCGCCACAGGGAAGCTGCTAGCCGGGAATTCTCTGCCTGGTTCTACCCGCTGCCCGGAACGCTACGCAGGGCAAAAGCGGTTCTCGTCCTCCGTGCTTGCTTTTTCTCAGAAAGAGCCGTGGTGTGCGTTTTCGCCGGAAAACGCGTTTTCGGCCGAAAACGTGTACGTTTGCACTTCCCCGCCACAGGGAAGCTGCTAGCCGGGAATTCTCTGCCTGGTTCTACCCGCTGCCCGGAACGCTACGCAGGGCAAAAGCGGTTCTCGTCCTCCGTGCTTGCTTTTTCTCAGAAAGAGCCGTGGTGTGCGTTTTCGCCGGAAAACGCGTTTTCGGCCGAAAACGTGTACGTTTGCACTTCCCCGCCACAGGGAAGCTGCTAGCCGGGAATTCTCTGCCTGGTTCTACCCGCTGCCCGGAACGCTACGCAGGGCAAAAGCGGTTCTCGTCCTCCGTGCTTGCTTTTTCTCAGAAAGAGCCGTGGTGTGCGTTTTCGCCGGAAAACGCGTTTTCGGCCGAAAACGTGTACGTTTGCACTTCCCCGCCACAGGGAAGCTGCTAGCCGGGAATTCTCTGCCTGGTTCTACCCGCTGCCCGGAACGCTACGCAGGGCAAAAGCGGTTCTCGTCCTCCGTGCTTGCTTTTTCTCAGAAAGAGCCGTGGTGTGCGTTTTCGCCGGAAAACGCGTTTTCGGCCGAAAACGTGTACGTTTGCACTTCCCCGCCACAGGGAAGCTGCTAGCCGGGAATTCTCTGCCTGGTTCTACCCGCTGCCCGGAACGCTACGCAGGGCAAAAGCGGTTCTCGTCCTCCGTGCTTGCTTTTTCTCAGAAAGAGCCGTGGTGTGCGTTTTCGCCGGAAAACGCGTTTTCGGCCGAAAACGTGTACGTTTGCACTTCCCCGCCACAGGGAAGCTGCTAGCCGGGAATTCTCTGCCTGGTTCTACCCGCTGCCCGGAACGCTACGCAGGGCAAAAGCGGTTCTCGTCCTCCGTGCTTGCTTTTTCTCAGAAAGAGCCGTGGTGTGCGTTTTCGCCGGAAAACGCGTTTTCGGCCGAAAACGTGTACGTTTGCACTTCCCCGCCACAGGGAAGCTGCTAGCCGGGAATTCTCTGCCTGGTTCTACCCGCTGCCCGGAACGCTACGCAGGGCAAAAGCGGTTCTCGTCCTCCGTGCTTGCTTTTTCTCAGAAAGAGCCGTGGTGTGCGTTTTCGCCGGAAAACGCGTTTTCGGCCGAAAACGTGTACGTTTGCACTTCCCCGCCACAGGGAAGCTGCTAGCCGGGAATTCTCTGCCTGGTTCTACCCGCTGCCCGGAACGCTACGCAGGGCAAAAGCGGTTCTCGTCCTCCGTGCTTGCTTTTTCTCAGAAAGAGCCGTGGTGTGCGTTTTCGCCGGAAAACGCGTTTTCGGCCGAAAACGTGTACGTTTGCACTTCCCCGCCACAGGGAAGCTGCTAGCCGGGAATTCTCTGCCTGGTTCTACCCGCTGCCCGGAACGCTACGCAGGGCAAAAGCGGTTCTCGTCCTCCGTGCTTGCTTTTTCTCAGAAAGAGCCGTGGTGTGCGTTTTCGCCGGAAAACGCGTTTTCGGCCGAAAACGTGTACGTTTGCACTTCCCCGCCACAGGGAAGCTGCTAGCCGGGAATTCTCTGCCTGGTTCTACCCGCTGCCCGGAACGCTACGCAGGGCAAAAGCGGTTCTCGTCCTCCGTGCTTGCTTTTTCTCAGAAAGAGCCGTGGTGTGCGTTTTCGCCGGAAAACGCGTTTTCGGCCGAAAACGTGTACGTTTGCACTTCCCCGCCACAGGGAAGCTGCTAGCCGGGAATTCTCTGCCTGGTTCTACCCGCTGCCCGGAACGCTACGCAGGGCAAAAGCGGTTCTCGTCCTCCGTGCTTGCTTTTTCTCAGAAAGAGCCGTGGTGTGCGTTTTCGCCGGAAAACGCGTTTTCGGCCGAAAACGTGTACGTTTGCACTTCCCCGCCACAGGGAAGCTGCTAGCCGGGAATTCTCTGCCTGGTTCTACCCGCTGCCCGGAACGCTACGCAGGGCAAAAGCGGTTCTCGTCCTCCGTGCTTGCTTTTTCTCAGAAAGAGCCGTGGTGTGCGTTTTCGCCGGAAAACGCGTTTTCGGCCGAAAACGTGTACGTTTGCACTTCCCCGCCACAGGGAAGCTGCTAGCCGGGAATTCTCTGCCTGGTTCTACCCGCTGCCCGGAACGCTACGCAGGGCAAAAGCGGTTCTCGTCCTCCGTGCTTGCTTTTTCTCAGAAAGAGCCGTGGTGTGCGTTTTCGCCGGAAAACGCGTTTTCGGCCGAAAACGTGTACGTTTGCACTTCCCCGCCACAGGGAAGCTGCTAGCCGGGAATTCTCTGCCTGGTTCTACCCGCTGCCCGGAACGCTACGCAGGGCAAAAGCGGTTCTCGTCCTCCGTGCTTGCTTTTTCTCAGAAAGAGCCGTGGTGTGCGTTTTCGCCGGAAAACGCGTTTTCGGCCGAAAACGTGTACGTTTGCACTTCCCCGCCACAGGGAAGCTGCTAGCCGGGAATTCTCTGCCTGGTTCTACCCGCTGCCCGGAACGCTACGCAGGGCAAAAGCGGTTCTCGTCCTCCGTGCTTGCTTTTTCTCAGAAAGAGCCGTGGTGTGCGTTTTCGCCGGAAAACGCGTTTTCGGCCGAAAACGTGTACGTTTGCACTTCCCCGCCACAGGGAAGCTGCTAGCCGGGAATTCTCTGCCTGGTTCTACCCGCTGCCCGGAACGCTACGCAGGGCAAAAGCGGTTCTCGTCCTCCGTGCTTGCTTTTTCTCAGAAAGAGCCGTGGTGTGCGTTTTCGCCGGAAAACGCGTTTTCGGCCGAAAACGTGTACGTTTGCACTTCCCCGCCACAGGGAAGCTGCTAGCCGGGAATTCTCTGCCTGGTTCTACCCGCTGCCCGGAACGCTACGCAGGGCAAAAGCGGTTCTCGTCCTCCGTGCTTGCTTTTTCTCAGAAAGAGCCGTGGTGTGCGTTTTCGCCGGAAAACGCGTTTTCGGCCGAAAACGTGTACGTTTGCACTTCCCCGCCACAGGGAAGCTGCTAGCCGGGAATTCTCTGCCTGGTTCTACCCGCTGCCCGGAACGCTACGCAGGGCAAAAGCGGTTCTCGTCCTCCGTGCTTGCTTTTTCTCAGAAAGAGCCGTGGTGTGCGTTTTCGCCGGAAAACGCGTTTTCGGCCGAAAACGTGTACGTTTGCACTTCCCCGCCACAGGGAAGCTGCTAGCCGGGAATTCTCTGCCTGGTTCTACCCGCTGCCCGGAACGCTACGCAGGGCAAAAGCGGTTCTCGTCCTCCGTGCTTGCTTTTTCTCAGAAAGAGCCGTGGTGTGCGTTTTCGCCGGAAAACGCGTTTTCGGCCGAAAACGTGTACGTTTGCACTTCCCCGCCACAGGGAAGCTGCTAGCCGGGAATTCTCTGCCTGGTTCTACCCGCTGCCCGGAACGCTACGCAGGGCAAAAGCGGTTCTCGTCCTCCGTGCTTGCTTTTTCTCAGAAAGAGCCGTGGTGTGCGTTTTCGCCGGAAAACGCGTTTTCGGCCGAAAACGTGTACGTTTGCACTTCCCCGCCACAGGGAAGCTGCTAGCCGGGAATTCTCTGCCTGGTTCTACCCGCTGCCCGGAACGCTACGCAGGGCAAAAGCGGTTCTCGTCCTCCGTGCTTGCTTTTTCTCAGAAAGAGCCGTGGTGTGCGTTTTCGCCGGAAAACGCGTTTTCGGCCGAAAACGTGTACGTTTGCACTTCCCCGCCACAGGGAAGCTGCTAGCCGGGAATTCTCTGCCTGGTTCTACCCGCTGCCCGGAACGCTACGCAGGGCAAAAGCGGTTCTCGTCCTCCGTGCTTGCTTTTTCTCAGAAAGAGCCGTGGTGTGCGTTTTCGCCGGAAAACGCGTTTTCGGCCGAAAACGTGTACGTTTGCACTTCCCCGCCACAGGGAAGCTGCTAGCCGGGAATTCTCTGCCTGGTTCTACCCGCTGCCCGGAACGCTACGCAGGGCAAAAGCGGTTCTCGTCCTCCGTGCTTGCTTTTTCTCAGAAAGAGCCGTGGTGTGCGTTTTCGCCGGAAAACGCGTTTTCGGCCGAAAACGTGTACGTTTGCACTTCCCCGCCACAGGGAAGCTGCTAGCCGGGAATTCTCTGCCTGGTTCTACCCGCTGCCCGGAACGCTACGCAGGGCAAAAGCGGTTCTCGTCCTCCGTGCTTGCTTTTTCTCAGAAAGAGCCGTGGTGTGCGATTACGCCGGAAAACGCGTTTTCGGCCGAAAACGTGTACGTTTGCACTTCCCCGCCACAGGGAAGCTGCTAGCCGGGAATTCTCTGCCTGGTTCTACCCGCTGCCCGGAACGCTACGCAGGGCAAAAGCGGTTCTCGTCCTCCGTGCTTGCTTTTTCTCAGAAAGAGCCGTGGTGTGCGTTTCGCCGGAAAACGCGTTTTCGGCCGAAAACGTGTACGTTTGCACTTCCCCGCCACAGGGAAGCTGCTAGCCGGGAATTCTCTGCCTGGTTCTACCCGCTGCCCGGAACGCTACGCAGGGCAAAAGCGGTTCTCGTCCTCCGTGCTTGCTTTTTCTCAGAAAGAGCCGTGGTGTGCGATTTCGCCGGAAAACGCGTTTTCGGCCGAAAACGTGTACGTTTGCACTTCCCCGCCACAGGGAAGCTGCTAGCCGGGAATTCTCTGCCTGGTTCTACCCGCTGCCCGGAACGCTACGCAGGGCAAAAGCGGTTCTCGTCCTCCGTGCTTGCTTTTTCTCAGAAAGAGCCGTGGTGTGCCTTTTCGCCGGAAAACGCGTTTTCGGCCGAAAACGTGTACGTTTGCACTTCCCCGCCACAGGGAAGCTGCTAGCCGGGAATTCTCTGCCTGGTTCTACCCGCTGCCCGGAACGCTACGCAGGGCAAAAGCGGTTCTCGTCCTCCGTGCTTGCTTTTTCTCAGAAAGAGCCGTGGTGTGCCTTTTCGCCGGAAAACGCGTTTTCGGCCGAAAACGTGTACGTTTGCACTTCCCCGCCACAGGGAAGCTGCTAGCCGGGAATTCTCTGCCTGGTTCTACCCGCTGCCCGGAACGCTACGCAGGGCAAAAGCGGTTCTCGTCCTCCGTGCTTGCTTTTTCTCAGAAAGAGCCGTGGTGTGCGATTTCGCCGGAAAACGCGTTTTCGGCCGAAAACGTGTACGTTTGCACTTCCCCGCCACAGGGAAGCTGCTAGCCGGGAATTCTCTGCCTGGTTCTACCCGCTGCCCGGAACGCTACGCAGGGCAAAAGCGGTTCTCGTCCTCCGTGCTTGCTTTTTCTCAGAAAGAGCCGTGGTGTGCGATTTCGCCGGAAAACGCGTTTTCGGCCGAAAACGTGTACGTTTGCACTTCCCCGCCACAGGGAAGCTGCTAGCCGGGAATTCTCTGCCTGGTTCTACCCGCTGCCCGGAACGCTACGCAGGGCAAAAGCGGTTCTCGTCCTCCGTGCTTGCTTTTTCTCAGAAAGAGCCGTGGTGTGCGTTTTCGCCGGAAAACGCGTTTTCGGCCGAAAACGTGTACGTTTGCACTTCCCCGCCACAGGGAAGCTGCTAGCCGGGAATTCTCTGCCTGGTTCTACCCGCTGCCCGGAACGCTACGCAGGGCAAAAGCGGTTCTCGTCCTCCGTGCTTGCTTTTTCTCAGAAAGAGCCGTGGTGTGCGATTTCGCCGGAAAAACGCGTTTTCGGCCGAAAACGTGTACGTTTGCACTTCCCCGCCACAGGGAAGCTGCTAGCCGGGAATTCTCTGCCTGGTTCTACCCGCTGCCCGGAACGCTACGCAGGGCAAAAGCGGTTCTCGTCCTCCGTGCTTGCTTTTTCTCAGAAAGAGCCGTGGTGTGCGATTTCGCCGGAAAACGCGTTTTCGGCCGAAAACGTGTACGTTTGCACTTCCCCGCCACAGGGAAGCTGCTAGCCGGGAATTCTCTGCCTGGTTCTACCCGCTGCCCGGAACGCTACGCAGGGCAAAAGCGGTTCTCGTCCTCCGTGCTTGCTTTTTCTCAGAAAGAGCCGTGGTGTGCGTTTTCGCCGGGAAAACGCGTTTTCGGCCGAAAACGTGTACGTTTGCACTTCCCCGCCACAGGGAAGCTGCTAGCCGGGAATTCTCTGCCTGGTTCTACCCGCTGCCCGGAACGCTACGCAGGGCAAAAGCGGTTCTCGTCCTCCGTGCTTGCTTTTTCTCAGAAAGAGCCGTGGTGTGCGTTTTCGCCGGAAAACGCGTTTTCGGCCGAAAACCTGTACGTTTGCACTTCCCGCCACAGGGAAGCTGCTAGCCGGGAATTCTCTGCCTGGTTCTACCCGCTGCCCGGAACGCTACGCAGGGCAAAAGCGGTTCTCGTCCTCCGTGCTTGCTTTTTCTCAGAAAGAGCCGTGGTGTGCGTTTTCGCCGGAAAACGCATTTTCGGCCGAAAACGTGTACGTTTGCACTTCCCCGCCACAGGGAAGCTGCTAGCCGGGAATTCTCTGCCTGGTTCTACCCGCTGCCCGGAACGCTACGCAGGGCAAAAGCGGTTCTCGTCCTCCGTGCTTGCTTTTTCTCAGAAAGAGCCGTGGTGTGCCTTTTCGCCGGAAAACGCGTTTTCGGCCGAAAACGTGTACGTTTGCACTTCCCCGCCACAGGGAAGCTGCTAGCCGGGAATTCTCTGCCTGGTTCTACCCGCTGCCCGGAACGCTACGCAGGGCAAAAGCGGTTCTCGTCCTCCGTGCTTGCTTTTTCTCAGAAAGAGCCGTGGTGTGCGATTTCGCCGGAAAACGCGTTTTCGGCCGAAAACGTGTACGTTTGCACTTCCCCGCCACAGGGAAGCTGCTAGCCGGGAATTCTCTGCCTGGTTCTACCCGCTGCCCGGAACGCTACGCAGGGCAAAAGCGGTTCTCGTCCTCCGTGCTTGCTTTTTCTCAGAAAGAGCCGTGGTGTGCGATTTCGCCGGAAAACGCGTTTTCGGCCGAAAACGTGTACGTTTGCACTTCCCCGCCACAGGGAAGCTGCTAGCCGGGAATTCTCTGCCTGGTTCTACCCGCTGCCCGGAACGCTACGCAGGGCAAAAGCGGTTCTCGTCCTCCGTGCTTGCTTTTTCTCAGAAAGAGCCGTGGTGTGCGTTTTCGCCGGAAAACGCGTTTTCGGCCGAAAACGTGTACGTTTGCACTTCCCCGCCACAGGGAAGCTGCTAGCCGGGAATTCTCTGCCTGGTTCTACCCGCTGCCCGGAACGCTACGCAGGGCAAAAGCGGTTCTCGTCCTCCGTGCTTGCTTTTTCTCAGAAAGAGCCGTGGTGTGCGATTTCGCCGGAAAACGCGTTTTCGGCCGAAAACGTGTACGTTTGCACTTCCCCGCCACAGGGAAGCTGCTAGCCGGGAATTCTCTGCCTGGTTCTACCCGCTGCCCGGAACGCTACGCAGGGCAAAAGCGGTTCTCGTCCTCCGTGCTTGCTTTTCTCAGAAAGAGCCGTGGTGTGCGATTTCGCCGGAAAACGCGTTTTCGGCCGAAAACGTGTACGTTTGCACTTCCCCGCCACAGGGAAGCTGCTAGCCGGGAATTCTCTGCCTGGTTCTACCCGCTGCCCGGAACGCTACGCAGGGCAAAAGCGGTTCTCGTCCTCCGTGCTTGCTTTTTCTCAGAAAGAGCCGTGGTGTGCGTTTTCGCCGGAAAACGCGTTTTCGGCCGAAAACCGTGTACGTTTGCACTTCCCCGCCACAGGGAAGCTGCTAGCCGGGAATTCTCTGCCTGGTTCTACCCGCTGCCCGGAACGCTACGCAGGGCAAAAGCGGTTCTCGTCCTCCGTGCTTGCTTTTTCTCAGAAAGAGCCGTGGTGTGCGTTTTCGCCGGAAAACGCGTTTTCGGCCGAAAACGTGTACGTTTGCACTTCCCCGCCACAGGGAAGCTGCTAGCCGGGAATTCTCTGCCTGGTTCTACCCGCTGCCCGGAACGCTACGCAGGGCAAAAGCGGTTCTCGTCCTCCGTGCTTGCTTTTTCTCAGAAAGAGCCGTGGTGTGCGATTTCGCCGGAAAACGCGTTTTCGGCCGAAAACGTGTACGTTTGCACTTCCCCGCCACAGGGAAGCTGCTAGCCGGGAATTCTCTGCCTGGTTCTACCCGCTGCCCGGAACGCTACGCAGGGCAAAAGCGGTTCTCGTCCTCCGTGCTTGCTTTTTCTCAGAAAGAGCCGTGGTGTGCGTTTTCGCCGGAAAACGCGTTTTCGGCCGAAAACGTGTACGTTTGCACTTCCCCGCCACAGGGAAGCTGCTAGCCGGGAATTCTCTGCCTGGTTCTACCCGCTGCCCGGAACGCTACGCAGGGCAAAAGCGGTTCTCGTCCTCCGTGCTTGCTTTTTCTCAGAAAGAGCCGTGGTGTGCGTTTTCGCCGGAAAACGCGTTTTCGGCCGAAAACGTGTACGTTTGCACTTCCCCGCCACAGGGAAGCTGCTAGCCGGGAATTCTCTGCCTGGTTCTACCCGCTGCCCGGAACGCTACGCAGGGCAAAAGCGGTTCTCGTCCTCCGTGCTTGCTTTTTCTCAGAAAGAGCCGTGGTGTGCGTTTTCGCCGGAAAACGCGTTTTCGGCCGAAAACGTGTACGTTTGCACTTCCCCGCCACAGGGAAGCTGCTAGCCGGGAATTCTCTGCCTGGTTCTACCCGCTGCCCGGAACGCTACGCAGGGCAAAAGCGGTTCTCGTCCTCCGTGCTTGCTTTTTCTCAGAAAGAGCCGTGGTGTGCGTTTTCGCCGGAAAACGCGTTTTCGGCCGAAAACGTGTACGTTTGCACTTCCCCGCCACAGGGAAGCTGCTAGCCGGGAATTCTCTGCCTGGTTCTACCCGCTGCCCGGAACGCTACGCAGGGCAAAAGCGGTTCTCGTCCTCCGTGCTTGCTTTTTCTCAGAAAGAGCCGTGGTGTGCGTTTTCGCCGGAAAACGCGTTTTCGGCCGAAAACGTGTACGTTTGCACTTCCCCGCCACAGGGAAGCTGCTAGCCGGGAATTCTCTGCCTGGTTCTACCCGCTGCCCGGAACGCTACGCAGGGCAAAAGCGGTTCTCGTCCTCCGTGCTTGCTTTTTCTCAGAAAGAGCCGTGGTGTGCGTTTTCGCCGGAAAACGCGTTTTCGGCCGAAAACGTGTACGTTTGCACTTCCCCGCCACAGGGAAGCTGCTAGCCGGGAATTCTCTGCCTGGTTCTACCCGCTGCCCGGAACGCTACGCAGGGCAAAAGCGGTTCTCGTCCTCCGTGCTTGCTTTTTCTCAGAAAGAGCCGTGGTGTGCGTTTTCGCCGGAAAACGCGTTTTCGGCCGAAAACGTGTACGTTTGCACTTCCCCGCCACAGGGAAGCTGCTAGCCGGGAATTCTCTGCCTGGTTCTACCCGCTGCCCGGAACGCTACGCAGGGCAAAAGCGGTTCTCGTCCTCCGTGCTTGCTTTTTCTCAGAAAGAGCCGTGGTGTGCGTTTTCGCCGGAAAACGCGTTTTCGGCCGAAAACGTGTACGTTTGCACTTCCCCGCCACAGGGAAGCTGCTAGCCGGGAATTCTCTGCCTGGTTCTACCCGCTGCCCGGAACGCTACGCAGGGCAAAAGCGGTTCTCGTCCTCCGTGCTTGCTTTTTCTCAGAAAGAGCCGTGGTGTGCGTTTTCGCCGGAAAACGCGTTTTCGGCCGAAAACGTGTACGTTTGCACTTCCCCGCCACAGGGAAGCTGCTAGCCGGGAATTCTCTGCCTGGTTCTACCCGCTGCCCGGAACGCTACGCAGGGCAAAAGCGGTTCTCGTCCTCCGTGCTTGCTTTTTCTCAGAAAGAGCCGTGGTGTGCGTTTTCGCCGGAAAACGCGTTTTCGGCCGAAAACGTGTACGTTTGCACTTCCCCGCCACAGGGAAGCTGCTAGCCGGGAATTCTCTGCCTGGTTCTACCCGCTGCCCGGAACGCTACGCAGGGCAAAAGCGGTTCTCGTCCTCCGTGCTTGCTTTTTCTCAGAAAGAGCCGTGGTGTGCGTTTTCGCCGGAAAACGCGTTTTCGGCCGAAAACGTGTACGTTTGCACTTCCCCGCCACAGGGAAGCTGCTAGCCGGGAATTCTCTGCCTGGTTCTACCCGCTGCCCGGAACGCTACGCAGGGCAAAAGCGGTTCTCGTCCTCCGTGCTTGCTTTTTCTCAGAAAGATCCGTGGTGTGCGATTTCGCCGGAAAACGCGTTTTCGGCCGAAAACGTGTACGTTTGCACTTCCCCGCCACAGGGAAGCTGCTAGCCGGGAATTCTCTGCCTGGTTCTACCCGCTGCCCGGAACGCTACGCAGGGCAAAAGCGGTTCTCGTCCTCCGTGCTTGCTTTTTCTCAGAAAGAGCCGTGGTGTGCGTTTTCGCCGGAAAACGCGTTTTCGGCCGAAAACGTGTACGTTTGCACTTCCCCGCCACAGGGAAGCTGCTAGCCGGGAATTCTCTGCCTGGTTCTACCCGCTGCCCGGAACGCTACGCAGGGCAAAAGCGGTTCTCGTCCTCCGTGCTTGCTTTTTCTCAGAAAGAGCCGTGGTGTGCGTTTTCGCCGGAAAACGCGTTTTCGGCCGAAAACGTGTACGTTTGCACTTCCCCGCCACAGGGAAGCTGCTAGCCGGGAATTCTCTGCCTGGTTCTACCCGCTGCCCGGAACGCTACGCAGGGCAAAAGCGGTTCTCGTCCTCCGTGCTTGCTTTTTCTCAGAAAGAGCCGTGGTGTGCGTTTTCGCCGGAAAACGCGTTTTCGGCCGAAAACGTGTACGTTTGCACTTCCCCGCCACAGGGAAGCTGCTAGCCGGGAATTCTCTGCCTGGTTCTACCCGCTGCCCGGAACGCTACGCAGGGCAAAAGCGGTTCTCGTCCTCCGTGCTTGCTTTTTCTCAGAAAGAGCCGTGGTGTGCGTTTTCGCCGGAAAACGCGTTTTCGGCCGAAAACGTGTACGTTTGCACTTCCCCGCCACAGGGAAGCTGCTAGCCGGGAATTCTCTGCCTGGTTCTACCCGCTGCCCGGAACGCTACGCAGGGCAAAAGCGGTTCTCGTCCTCCGTGCTTGCTTTTTCTCAGAAAGAGCCGTGGTGTGCGATTTCGCCGGAAAACGCGTTTTCGGCCGAAAACGTGTACGTTTGCACTTCCCCGCCACAGGGAAGCTGCTAGCCGGGAATTCTCTGCCTGGTTCTACCCGCTGCCCGGAACGCTACGCAGGGCAAAAGCGGTTCTCGTCCTCCGTGCTTGCTTTTTCTCAGAAAGAGCCGTGGTGTGCGTTTTCGCCGGAAAACGCGTTTTCGGCCGAAAACGTGTACGTTTGCACTTCCCCGCCACAGGGAAGCTGCTAGCCGGGAATTCTCTGCCTGGTTCTACCCGCTGCCCGGAACGCTACGCAGGGCAAAAGCGGTTCTCGTCCTCCGTGCTTGCTTTTTCTCAGAAAGAGCCGTGGTGTGCGTTTTCGCCGGAAAACGCGTTTTCGGCCGAAAACGTGTACGTTTGCACTTCCCCGCCACAGGGAAGCTGCTAGCCGGGAATTCTCTGCCTGGTTCTACCCGCTGCCCGGAACGCTACGCAGGGCAAAAGCGGTTCTCGTCCTCCGTGCTTGCTTTTTCTCAGAAAGAGCCGTGGTGTGCGATTTCGCCGGAAAACGCGTTTTCGGCCGAAAACGTGTACGTTTGCACTTCCCCGCCACAGGGAAGCTGCTAGCCGGGAATTCTCTGCCTGGTTCTACCCGCTGCCCGGAACGCTACGCAGGGCAAAAGCGGTTCTCGTCCTCCGTGCTTGCTTTTTCTCAGAAAGAGCCGTGGTGTGCGATTTCGCCGGAAAACGCGTTTTCGGCCGAAAACGTGTACGTTTGCACTTCCCCGCCACAGGGAAGCTGCTAGCCGGGAATTCTCTGCCTGGTTCTACCCGCTGCCCGGAACGCTACGCAGGGCAAAAGCGGTTCTCGTCCTCCGTGCTTGCTTTTTCTCAGAAAGAGCCGTGGTGTGCGTTTTCGCCGGAAAACGCGTTTTCGGCCGAAAACGTGTACGTTTGCACTTCCCCGCCACAGGGAAGCTGCTAGCCGGGAATTCTCTGCCTGGTTCTACCCGCTGCCCGGAACGCTACGCAGGGCAAAAGCGGTTCTCGTCCTCCGTGCTTGCTTTTTCTCAGAAAGAGCCGTGGTGTGCGATTTCGCCGGAAAACGCGTTTTCGGCCGAAAACGTGTACGTTTGCACTTCCCCGCCACAGGGAAGCTGCTAGCCGGGAATTCTCTGCCTGGTTCTACCCGCTGCCCGGAACGCTACGCAGGGCAAAAGCGGTTCTCGTCCTCCGTGCTTGCTTTTTCTCAGAAAGAGCCGTGGTGTGCGATTTCGCCGGAAAACGCGTTTTCGGCCGAAAACGTGTACGTTTGCACTTCCCCGCCACAGGGAAGCTGCTAGCCGGGAATTCTCTGCCTGGTTCTACCCGCTGCCCGGAACGCTACGCAGGGCAAAAGCGGTTCTCGTCCTCCGTGCTTGCTTTTTCTCAGAAAGAGCCGTGGTGTGCGATTTCGCCGGAAAACGCGTTTTCGGCCGAAAACGTGTACGTTTGCACTTCCCCGCCACAGGGAAGCTGCTAGCCGGGAATTCTCTGCCTGGTTCTACCCGCTGCCCGGAACGCTACGCAGGGCAAAAGCGGTTCTCGTCCTCCGTGCTTGCTTTTTCTCAGAAAGAGCCGTGGTGTGCGTTTTCGCCGGAAAACGCGTTTTCGGCCGAAAACGTGTACGTTTGCACTTCCCCGCCACAGGGAAGCTGCTAGCCGGGAATTCTCTGCCTGGTTCTACCCGCTGCCCGGAACGCTACGCAGGGCAAAAGCGGTTCTCGTCCTCCGTGCTTGCTTTTTCTCAGAAAGAGCCGTGGTGTGCGTTTTCGCCGGAAAACGCGTTTTCGGCCGAAAACGTGTACGTTTGCACTTCCCCGCCACAGGGAAGCTGCTAGCCGGGAATTCTCTGCCTGGTTCTACCCGCTGCCCGGAACGCTACGCAGGGCAAAAGCGGTTCTCGTCCTCCGTGCTTGCTTTTTCTCAGAAAGAGCCGTGGTGTGCGATTTCGCCGGAAAACGCGTTTTCGGCCGAAAACGTGTACGTTTGCACTTCCCCGCCACAGGGAAGCTGCTAGCCGGGAATTCTCTGCCTGGTTCTACCCGCTGCCCGGAACGCTACGCAGGGCAAAAGCGGTTCTCGTCCTCCGTGCTTGCTTTTTCTCAGAAAGAGCCGTGGTGTGCGATTTCGCCGGAAAACGCGTTTTCGGCCGAAAACGTGTACGTTTGCACTTCCCCGCCACAGGGAAGCTGCTAGCCGGGAATTCTCTGCCTGGTTCTACCCGCTGCCCGGAACGCTACGCAGGGCAAAAGCGGTTCTCGTCCTCCGTGCTTGCTTTTTCTCAGAAAGAGCCGTGGTGTGCGATTTCGCCGGAAAACGCGTTTTCGGCCGAAAACGTGTACGTTTGCACTTCCCCGCCACAGGGAAGCTGCTAGCCGGGAATTCTCTGCCTGGTTCTACCCGCTGCCCGGAACGCTACGCAGGGCAAAAGCGGTTCTCGTCCTCTGTGCTTGCTTTTTCTCAGAAAGAGCCGTGGTGTGCGATTTCGCCGGAAAACGCGTTTTCGGCCGAAAACGTGTTCGTTTGCACTTCCCCGCCACAGGGAAGCTGCTAGCCGGGAATTCTCTGCCTGGTTCTACCCGCTGCCCGGAACGCTACGCAGGGCAAAAGCGGTTCTCGTCCTCCGTGCTTGCTTTTTCTCAGAAAGAGCCGTGGTGTGCGTTTTCGCCGGAAAACGCGTTTTCGGCCGAAAACGTGTACGTTTGCACTTCCCCGCCACAGGGAAGCTGCTAGCCGGGAATTCTCTGCCTGGTTCTACCCGCTGCCCGGAACGCTACGCAGGGCAAAAGCGGTTCTCGTCCTCCGTGCTTGCTTTTTCTCAGAAAGAGCCGTGGTGTGCGTTTTCGCCGGAAAACGCGTTTTCGGCCGAAAACGTGTACGTTTGCACTTCCCCGCCACAGGGAAGCTGCTAGCCGGGAATTCTCTGCCTGGTTCTACCCGCTGCCCGGAACGCTACGCAGGGCAAAAGCGGTTCTCGTCCTCCGTGCTTGCTTTTTCTCAGAAAGAGCCGTGGTGTGCGTTTTCGCCGGAAAACGCGTTTTCGGCCGAAAACGTGTACGTTTGCACTTCCCCGCCACAGGGAAGCTGCTAGCCGGGAATTCTCTGCCTGGTTCTACCCGCTGCCCGGAACGCTACGCAGGGCAAAAGCGGTTCTCGTCCTCCGTGCTTGCTTTTTCTCAGAAAGAGCCGTGGTGTGCGTTTTCGCCGGAAATCGCGTTTTCGGCCGAAAACGTGTACGTTTGCACTTCCCCGCCACAGGGAAGCTGCTAGCCGGGAATTCTCTGCCTGGTTCTACCCGCTGCCCGGAACGCTACGCAGGGCAAAAGCGGTTCTCGTCCTCCGTGCTTGCTTTTTCTCAGAAAGAGCCGTGGTGTGCGATTTAGCCGGAAAACGCGTTTTCGGCCGAAAACGTGTACGTTTGCACTTCCCCGCCACAGGGAAGCTGCTAGCCGGGAATTCTCTGCCTGGTTCTACCCGCTGCCCGGAACGCTACGCAGGGCAAAAGCGGTTCTCGTCCTCCGTGCTTGCTTTTTCTCAGAAAGAGCCGTGGTGTGCGATTTCGCCGGAAAACGCGTTTTCGGCCGAAAACGTGTACGTTTGCACTTCCCCGCCACAGGGAAGCTGCTAGCCGGGAATTCTCTGCCTGGTTCTACCCGCTGCCCGGAACGCTACGCACGGCAAAAGCGGTTCTCGTCCTCCGTGCTTGCTTTTTCTCAGAAAGAGCCGTGGTGTGCGTTTTCGCCGGAAAACGCGTTTTCGGCCGAAAACGTGTACGTTTGCACTTCCCCGCCACAGGGAAGCTGCTAGCCGGGAATTCTCTGCCTGGTTCTACCCGCTGCCCGGAACGCTACGCAGGGCAAAAGCGGTTCTCGTCCTCCGTGCTTGCTTTTTCTCAGAAAGAGCCGTGGTGTGCGATTTCGCCGGAAAACGCGTTTTCGGCCGAAAACGTGTACGTTTGCACTTCCCCGCCACAGGGAAGCTGCTAGCCGGGAATTCTCTGCCTGGTTCTACCCGCTGCCCGGAACGCTACGCAGGGCAAAAGCGGTTCTCGTCCTCCGTGCTTGCTTTTTCTCAGAAAGAGCCGTGGTGTGCGATTTCGCCGGAAAACGCGTTTTCGGCCGAAAACGTGTACGTTTGCACTTCCCCGCCACAGGGAAGCTGCTAGCCGGGAATTCTCTGCCTGGTTCTACCCGCTGCCCGGAACGCTACGCAGGGCAAAAGCGGTTCTCGTCCTCTGTGCTTGCTTTTTCTCAGAAAGAGCCGTGGTGTGCGTTTTCGCCGGAAAACGCGTTTTCGGCCGAAAACGTGTACGTTTGCACTTCCCCGCCACAGGGAAGCTGCTAGCCGGGAATTCTCTGCCTGGTTCTACCCGCTGCCCGGAACGCTACGCACGGCAAAAGCGGTTCTCGTCCTCCGTGCTTGCTTTTTCTCAGAAAGAGCCGTGGTGTGCGTTTTCGCCGGAAAACGCGTTTTCGGCCGAAAACGTGTACGTTTGCACTTCCCCGCCACAGGGAAGCTGCTAGCCGGGAATTCTCTGCCTGGTTCTACCCGCTGCCCGGAACGCTACGCAGGGCAAAAGCGGTTCTCGTCCTCCGTGCTTGCTTTTTCTCAGAAAGAGCCGTGGTGTGCGTTTTCGCCGGAAAACGCGTTTTCGGCCGAAAACGTGTACGTTTGCACTTCCCCGCCACAGGGAAGCTGCTAGCCGGGAATTCTCTGCCTGGTTCTACCCGCTGCCCGGAACGCTACGCAGGGCAAAAGCGGTTCTCGTCCTCCGTGCTTGCTTTTTCTCAGAAAGAGCCGTGGTGTGCGTTTTCGCCGGAAAACGCGTTTTCGGCCGAAAACGTGTACGTTTGCACTTCCCCGCCACAGGGAAGCTGCTAGCCGGGAATTCTCTGCCTGGTTCTACCCGCTGCCCGGAACGCTACGCAGGGCAAAAGCGGTTCTCGTCCTCCGTGCTTGCTTTTTCTCAGAAAGAGCCGTGGTGTGCGTTTTCGCCGGAAAACGCGTTTTCGGCCGAAAACGTGTACGTTTGCACTTCCCCGCCACAGGGAAGCTGCTAGCCGGGAATTCTCTGCCTGGTTCTACCCGCTGCCCGGAACGCTACGCAGGGCAAAAGCGGTTCTCGTCCTCCGTGCTTGCTTTTTCTCAGAAAGAGCCGTGGTGTGCGTTTTCGCCGGAAAACGCGTTTTCGGCCGAAAACGTGTACGTTTGCACTTCCCCGCCACAGGGAAGCTGCTAGCCGGGAATTCTCTGCCTGGTTCTACCCGCTGCCCGGAACGCTACGCAGGGCAAAAGCGGTTCTCGTCCTCCGTGCTTGCTTTTTCTCAGAAAGAGCCGTGGTGTGCGTTTTCGCCGGAAAACGCGTTTTCGGCCGAAAACGTGTACGTTTGCACTTCCCCGCCACAGGGAAGCTGCTAGCCGGGAATTCTCTGCCTGGTTCTACCCGCTGCCCGGAACGCTACGCAGGGCAAAAGCGGTTCTCGTCCTCCGTGCTTGCTTTTTCTCAGAAAGAGCCGTGGTGTGCGTTTTCGCCGGAAAACGCGTTTTCGGCCGAAAACGTGTACGTTTGCACTTCCCCGCCACAGGGAAGCTGCTAGCCGGGAATTCTCTGCCTGGTTCTACCCGCTGCCCGGAACGCTACGCAGGGCAAAAGCGGTTCTCGTCCTCCGTGCTTGCTTTTTCTCAGAAAGAGCCGTGGTGTGCGTTTTCGCCGGAAAACGCGTTTTCGGCCGAAAACGTGTACGTTTGCACTTCCCCGCCACAGGGAAGCTGCTAGCCGGGAATTCTCTGCCTGGTTCTACCCGCTGCCCGGAACGCTACGCAGGGCAAAAGCGGTTCTCGTCCTCCGTGCTTGCTTTTTCTCAGAAAGAGCCGTGGTGTGCGTTTTCGCCGTTTTCGGCCGAAAACGTGTACGTTTGCACTTCCCCGCCACAGGGAAGCTGCTAGCCGGGAATTCTCTGCCTGGTTCTACCCGCTGCCCGGAACGCTACGCAGGGCAAAAGCGGTTCTCGTCCTCCGTGCTTGCTTTTTCTCAGAAAGAGCCGTGGTGTGCGTTTTCGCCGGAAAACGCGTTTTCGGCCGAAAACGTGTACGTTTGCACTTCCCCGCCACAGGGAAGCTGCTAGCCGGGAATTCTCTGCCTGGTTCTACCCGCTGCCCGGAACGCTACGCAGGGCAAAAGCGGTTCTCGTCCTCCGTGCTTGCTTTTTCTCAGAAAGAGCCGTGGTGTGCGTTTTCGCCGGAAAACGCGTTTTCGGCCGAAAACGTGTACGTTTGCACTTCCCCGCCACAGGGAAGCTGCTAGCCGGGAATTCTCTGCCTGGTTCTACCCGCTGCCCGGAACGCTACGCAGGGCAAAAGCGGTTCTCGTCCTCCGTGCTTGCTTTTTCTCAGAAAGAGCCGTGGTGTGCGTTTTCGCCGGAAAACGCGTTTTCGGCCGAAAACGTGTACGTTTGCACTTCCCCGCCACAGGGAAGCTGCTAGCCGGGAATTCTCTGCCTGGTTCTACCCGCTGCCCGGAACGCTACGCAGGGCAAAAGCGGTTCTCGTCCTCCGTGCTTGCTTTTTCTCAGAAAGAGCCGTGGTGTGCGTTTTCGCCGGAAAACGCGTTTTCGGCCGAAAACGTGTACGTTTGCACTTCCCCGCCACAGGGAAGCTGCTAGCCGGGAATTCTCTGCCTGGTTCTACCCGCTGCCCGGAACGCTACGCAGGGCAAAAGCGGTTCTCGTCCTCCGTGCTTGCTTTTTCTCAGAAAGAGCCGTGGTGTGCGTTTTCGCCGGAAAACGCGTTTTCGGCCGAAAACGTGTACGTTTGCACTTCCCCGCCACAGGGAAGCTGCTAGCCGGGAATTCTCTGCCTGGTTCTACCCGCTGCCCGGAACGCTACGCAGGGCAAAAGCGGTTCTCGTCCTCCGTGCTTGCTTTTTCTCAGAAAGAGCCGTGGTGTGCGTTTTCGCCGGAAAACGCGTTTTCGGCCGAAAACGTGTACGTTTGCACTTCCCCGCCACAGGGAAGCTGCTAGCCGGGAATTCTCTGCCTGGTTCTACCCGCTGCCCGGAACGCTACGCAGGGCAAAAGCGGTTCTCGTCCTCCGTGCTTGCTTTTTCTCAGAAAGAGCCGTGGTGTGCGTTTTCGCCGGAAAACGCGTTTTCGGCCGAAAACGTGTACGTTTGCACTTCCCCGCCACAGGGAAGCTGCTAGCCGGGAATTCTCTGCCTGGTTCTACCCGCTGCCCGGAACGCTACGCAGGGCAAAAGCGGTTCTCGTCCTCCGTGCTTGCTTTTTCTCAGAAAGAGCCGTGGTGTGCGTTTTCGCCGGAAAACGCGTTTTCGGCCGAAAACGTGTACGTTTGCACTTCCCCGCCACAGGGAAGCTGCTAGCCGGGAATTCTCTGCCTGGTTCTACCCGCTGCCCGGAACGCTACGCAGGGCAAAAGCGGTTCTCGTCCTCCGTGCTTGCTTTTTCTCAGAAAGAGCCGTGGTGTGCGTTTTCGCCGGAAAACGCGTTTTCGGCCGAAAACGTGTACGTTTGCACTTCCCCGCCACAGGGAAGCTGCTAGCCGGGAATTCTCTGCCTGGTTCTACCCGCTGCCCGGAACGCTACGCAGGGCAAAAGCGGTTCTCGTCCTCCGTGCTTGCTTTTTCTCAGAAAGAGCCGTGGTGTGCGTTTTCGCCGGAAAACGCGTTTTCGGCCGAAAACGTGTACGTTTGCACTTCCCCGCCACAGGGAAGCTGCTAGCCGGGAATTCTCTGCCTGGTTCTACCCGCTGCCCGGAACGCTACGCAGGGCAAAAGCGGTTCTCGTCCTCCGTGCTTGCTTTTTCTCAGAAAGAGCCGTGGTGTGCGTTTTCGCCGGAAAACGCGTTTTCGGCCGAAAACGTGTACGTTTGCACTTCCCCGCCACAGGGAAGCTGCTAGCCGGGAATTCTCTGCCTGGTTCTACCCGCTGCCCGGAACGCTACGCAGGGCAAAAGCGGTTCTCGTCCTCCGTGCTTGCTTTTTCTCAGAAAGAGCCGTGGTGTGCGTTTTCGCCGGAAAACGCGTTTTCGGCCGAAAACGTGTACGTTTGCACTTCCCCGCCACAGGGAAGCTGCTAGCCGGGAATTCTCTGCCTGGTTCTACCCGCTGCCCGGAACGCTACGCAGGGCAAAAGCGGTTCTCGTCCTCCGTGCTTGCTTTTTCTCAGAAAGAGCCGTGGTGTGCGTTTTCGCCGGAAAACGCGTTTTCGGCCGAAAACGTGTACGTTTGCACTTCCCCGCCACAGGGAAGCTGCTAGCCGGGAATTCTCTGCCTGGTTCTACCCGCTGCCCGGAACGCTACGCAGGGCAAAAGCGGTTCTCGTCCTCCGTGCTTGCTTTTTCTCAGAAAGAGCCGTGGTGTGCGTTTTCGCCGGAAAACGCGTTTTCGGCCGAAAACGTGTACGTTTGCACTTCCCCGCCACAGGGAAGCTGCTAGCCGGGAATTCTCTGCCTGGTTCTACCCGCTGCCCGGAACGCTACGCAGGGCAAAAGCGGTTCTCGTCCTCCGTGCTTGCTTTTTCTCAGAAAGAGCCGTGGTGTGCGTTTTCGCCGGAAAACGCGTTTTCGGCCGAAAACGTGTACGTTTGCACTTCCCCGCCACAGGGAAGCTGCTAGCCGGGAATTCTCTGCCTGGTTCTACCCGCTGCCCGGAACGCTACGCAGGGCAAAAGCGGTTCTCGTCCTCCGTGCTTGCTTTTTCTCAGAAAGAGCCGTGGTGTGCGTTTTCGCCGGAAAACGCGTTTTCGGCCGAAAACGTGTACGTTTGCACTTCCCCGCCCCCGGGAAGCTGCTAGCCGGGAATTCTCTGCCTGGTTCTACCCGCTGCCCGGAACGCTACGCAGGGCAAAAGCGGTTCTCGTCCTCCGTGCTTGCTTTTTCTCAGAAAGAGCCGTGGTGTGCGTTTTCGCCGGAAAACGCGTTTTCGGCCGAAAACGTGTACGTTTGCACTTCCCCGCCACAGGGAAGCTGCTAGCCGGGAATTCTCTGCCTGGTTCTACCCGCTGCCCGGAACGCTACGCAGGGCAAAAGCGGTTCTCGTCCTCCGTGCTTGCTTTTTCTCAGAAAGAGCCGTGGTGTGCGTTTTCGCCGGAAAACGCGTTTTCGGCCGAAAACGTGTACGTTTGCACTTCCCCGCCACAGGGAAGCTGCTAGCCGGGAATTCTCTGCCTGGTTCTACCCGCTGCCCGGAACGCTACGCAGGGCAAAAGCGATTCTCGTCCTCCGTGCTTGCTTTTTCTCAGAAAGAGCCGTGGTGTGCGTTTTCGCCGGAAAACGCGTTTTCGGCCGAAAACGTGTACGTTTGCACTTCCCCGCCACAGGGAAGCTGCTAGCCGGGAATTCTCTGCCTGGTTCTACCCGCTGCCCGGAACGCTACGCAGGGCAAAAGCGATTCTCGTCCTCCGTGCTTGCTTTTTCTCAGAAAGAGCCGTGGTGTGCGTTTTCGCCGCAAAACGCGTTTTCGGCCGAAAACGTGTACGTTTGCACTTCCCCGGCCACAGGGAAGCTGCTAGCAGGGAATTCTCTGCCTGGTTCTACCCGCTGCCCGGAACGCTACGCAGGGCAAAAGCGATTCTCGTCCTCCGTGCTTGCTTTTTCTCAGAAAGAGCCGTGGTGTGCGTTTTCGCCGGAAAACGCGTTTTCGGCCGAAAACGTGTACGTTTGCACTTCCCGGCCACAGGGAAGCTGCTAGCCGGGAATTCTCTGCCTGGTTCTACCCGCTGCCCGGAACGCTACGCAGGGCAAAAGCGATTCTCGTCCTCCGTGCTTGCTTTTTCTCAGAAAGAGCCGTGGTGTGCGTTTTCGCCGCAAAACGCGTTTTCGGCCGAAAACGTGTACGTTTGCACTTCCCCGCCACAGGGAAGCTGCTAGCCGGGAATTCTCTGCCTGGTTCTACCCGCTGCCCGGAACGCTACGCAGGGCAAAAGCGATTCTCGTCCTCCGTGCTTGCTTTTTCTCAGAAAGAGCCGTGGTGTGCGTTTTCGCCGGAAAACGCGTTTTCGGTCGAAAACGTGTACGTTTGCACTTCCCCGCCACAGGGAAGCTGCTAGCCGGGAATTCTCTGCCTGGTTCTACCCGCTGCCCGGAACGCTACGCAGGGCAAAAGCGATTCTCGTCCTCCGTGCTTGCTTTTTCTCAGAAAGAGCCGTGGTGTGCGTTTTCGCCGGAAAACGCGTTTTCGGCCGAAAACGTGTACGTTTGCACTTCCCGCCACAGGGAAGCTGCTAGCCGGGAATTCTCTGCCTGGTTCTACCCGCTGCCCGGAACGCTACGCAGGGCAAAAGCGATTCTCGTCCTCCGTGCTTGCTTTTTCTCAGAAAGAGCCGTGGTGTGCGTTTTCGCCGGAAAACGCGTTTTCGGCCGAAAACGTGTACGTTTGCACTTCCCGGCCACAGGGAAGCTGCTAGCCGGGAATTCTCTGCCTGGTTCTACCCGCTGCCCGGAACGCTACGCAGGGCAAAAGCGATTCTCGTCCTCCGTGCTTGCTTTTTCTCAGAAAGAGCCGTGGTGTGCGTTTTCGCCGGAAAACGCGTTTTCGGCCGAAAACGTGTACGTTTGCACTTCCCCGGCCACAGGGAAGCTGCTAGCCGGGAATTCTCTGCCTGGTTCTACCCGCTGCCCGGAACGCTACGCAGGGCAAAAGCGATTCTCGTCCTCCGTGCTTGCTTTTTCTCAGAAAGAGCCGTGGTGTGCGTTTTCGCCGGAAAACGACTTTTCGGCCGAAAACGTGTACGTTTGCACTTCCCCGCCACAGGGAAGCTGCTAGCCGGGAATTCTCTGCCTGGTTCTACCCGCTGCCCGGAACGCTACGCAGGGCAAAAGCGATTCTCGTCCTCCGTGCTTGCTTTTTCTCAGAAAGAGCCGTGGTGTGCGTTTTCGCCGGAAAACGCGTTTTCGGCCGAAAACGTGTACGTTTGCACTTCCCCGCCACAGGGAAGCTGCTAGCCGGGAATTCTCTGCCTGGTTCTACCCGCTGCCCGGAACGCTACGCAGGGCAAAAGCGATTCTCGTCCTCCGTGCTTGCTTTTTCTCAGAAAGAGCCGTGGTGTGCGTTTTCGCCGGAAAACGCGTTTTCGGCCGAAAACGTGTACGTTTGCACTTCCCCGCCACAGGGAAGCTGCTAGCCGGGAATTCTCTGCCTGGTTCTACCCGCTGCCCGGAACGCTACGCAGGGCAAAAGCGATTCTCGTCCTCCGTGCTTGCTTTTTCTCAGAAAGAGCCGTGGTGTGCGTTTTCGCCGGAAAACGCGTTTTCGGCCGAAAACGTGTACGTTTGCACTTCCCCGCCACAGGGAAGCTGCTAGCCGGGAATTCTCTGCCTGGTTCTACCCGCTGCCCGGAACGCTACGCAGGGCAAAAGCGATTCTCGTCCTCCGTGCTTGCTTTTTCTCAGAAAGAGCCGTGGTGTGCGTTTTCGCCGGAAAACGCGTTTTCGGCCGAAAACGTGTACGTTTGCACTTCCCCGCCACAGGGAAGCTGCTAGCCGGGAATTCTCTGCCTGGTTCTACCCGCTGCCCGGAACGCTACGCAGGGCAAAAGCGGTTCTCGTCCTCCGTGCTTGCTTTTTCTCAGAAAGAGCCGTGGTGTGCGTTTTCGCCGGAAAACGCGTTTTCGGCCGAAAACGTGTACGTTTGCACTTCCCCGCCACAGGGAAGCTGCTAGCCGGGAATTCTCTGCCTGGTTCTACCCGCTGCCCGGAACGCTACGCAGGGCAAAAGCGATTCTCGTCCTCCGTGCTTGCTTTTTCTCAGAAAGAGCCGTGGTGTGCGTTTTCGCCGGAAAACGCGTTTTCGGCCGAAAACGTGTACGTTTGCACTTCCCCGCCACAGGGAAGCTGCTAGCCGGGAATTCTCTGCCTGGTTCTACCCGCTGCCCGGAACGCTACGCAGGGCAAAAGCGATTCTCGTCCTCCGTGCTTGCTTTTTCTCAGAAAGAGCCGTGGTGTGCGTTTTCGCCGGAAAACGCGTTTTCGGCCGAAAACGTGTACGTTTGCACTTCCCCGCCACAGGGAAGCTGCTAGCCGGGAATTCTCTGCCTGGTTCTACCCGCTGCCCGGAACGCTACGCAGGGCAAAAGCGATTCTCGTCCTCCGTGCTTGCTTTTTCTCAGAAAGAGCCGTGGTGTGCGTTTTCGCCGGAAAACGGCTTTTCTCCGAAAACGTGTACGTTTGCACTTCCCGGCCACAGGGAAGCTGCTAGCCGGGAATTCTCTGCCTGGTTCTACCCGCTGCCCGGAACGCTACGCAGGGCAAAAGCGATTCTCGTCCTCCGTGCTTGCTTTTTCTCAGAAAGAGCCGTGGTGTGCGTTTTCGCCGGAAAACGCGTTTTCGGCCGAAAACGTGTACGTTTGCACTTCCCCGCCACAGGGAAGCTGCTAGCCGGGAATTCTCTGCCTGGTTCTACCCGCTGCCCGGAACGCTACGCAGGGCAAAAGCGATTCTCGTCCTCCGTGCTTGCTTTTTCTCAGAAAGAGCCGTGGTGTGCGTTTTCGCCGAAAACGCGTTTTCGGCCGAAAACGTGTACGTTTGCACTTCCCCGGCCACAGGGAAGCTGCTAGCCGGGAATTCTCTGCCTGGTTCTACCCGCTGCCCGGAACGCTACGCAGGGCAAAAGCGATTCTCGTCCTCCGTGCTTGCTTTTTCTCAGAAAGAGCCGTGGTGTGCGTTTTCGCCGCAAAACGCGTTTTCGGCCGAAAACGTGTACGTTTGCACTTCCCCGCCACAGGGAAGCTGCTAGCCGGGAATTCTCTGCCTGGTTGTACCCGCTGCCCGGAACGCTACGCAGGGCAAAAGCGATTCTCGTCCTCCGTGCTTGCTTTTTCTCAGAAAGAGCCGTGGTGTGCGTTTTCGCCGGCAAACGCGTTTTCGGCCGAAAACGTGTACGTTTGCACTTCCCGGCCACAGGGAAGCTGCTAGCAGGGAATTCTCTGCCTGGTTCTACCCGCTGCCCGGAACGCTACGCAGGGCAAAAGCGATTCTCGTCCTCCGTGCTTGCTTTTTCTCAGAAAGAGCCGTGGTGTGCGTTTTCGCCGGAAAACGCGTTTTCGGCCGAAAACGTGTACGTTTGCACTTCCCGGCCACAGGGAAGCTGCTAGACGGGAATTCTCTGCCTGGTTCTACCCGCTGCCCGGAACGCTACGCAGGGCAAAAGCGATTCTCGTCCTCCGTGCTTGCTTTTTCTCAGAAAGAGCCGTGGTGTGCGTTTTCGCCGGAAAACGCGTTTTCGGCCGAAAACGTGTACGTTTGCACTTCCCCGCCACAGGGAAGCTGCTAGCCGGAATTCTCTGCCTGGTTCTACCCGCTGCCCGGAACGCTACGCAGGGCAAAAGCGATTCTCGTCCTCCGTGCTTGCTTTTTCTCAGAAAGAGCCGTGGTGTGCGTTTTCGCCGGAAAACGCGTTTTCGGTCGAAAACGTGTACGTTTGCACTTCCCCGCCACAGGGAAGCTGCTAGCCGGGAATTCTCTGCCTGGTTCTACCCGCTGCCCGGAACGCTACGCAGGGCAAAAGCGATTCTCGTCCTCCGTGCTTGCTTTTTCTCAGAAAGAGCCGTGGTGTGCGTTTTCGCCGGAAAACGCGTTTTCGGCCGAAAACGTGTACGTTTGCACTTCCCGCCACAGGGAAGCTGCTAGCCGGGAATTCTCTGCCTGGTTCTACCCGCTGCCCGGAACGCTACGCAGGGCAAAAGCGATTCTCGTCCTCCGTGCTTGCTTTTTCTCAGAAAGAGCCGTGGTGTGCGTTTTCGCCGGAAAACGCGTTTTCGGCCGAAAACGTGTACGTTTGCACTTCCCCGCCACAGGGAAGCTGCTAGCCGGGAATTCTCTGCCTGGTTCTACCCGCTGCCCGGAACGCTACGCAGGGCAAAAGCGATTCTCGTCCTCCGTGCTTGCTTTTTCTCAGAAAGAGCCGTGGTGTGCGTTTTCGCCGGAAAACGCGTTTTCGGCCGAAAACGTGTACGTTTGCACTTCCCGGCCACAGGGAAGCTGCTAGCCGGGAATTCTCTGCCTGGTTCTACCCGCTGCCCGGAACGCTACGCAGGGCAAAAGCGATTCTCGTCCTCCGTGCTTGCTTTTTCTCAGAAAGAGCCGTGGTGTGCGTTTTCGCCGCAAAACGCGTTTTCGGCCGAAAACGTGTACGTTTGCACTTCCCCGCCACAGGGAAGCTGCTAGCCGGGAATTCTCTGCCTGGTTCTACCCGCTGCCCGGAACGCTACGCAGGGCAAAAGCGATTCTCGTCCTCCGTGCTTGCTTTTTCTCAGAAAGAACCGTGGTGTGCGTTTTCGCCGGAAAACGCGTTTTCGGCCGAAAACGTGTACGTTTGCACTTCCCGGCCACAGGGAAGCTGCTAGACGGGAATTCTCTGCCTGGTTCTACCCGCTGCCCGGAACGCTACGCAGGGCAAAAGCGATTCTCGTCCTCCGTGCTTGCTTTTTCTCAGAAAGAGCCGTGGTGTGCGTTTTCGCCGGAAAACGCGTTTTCGGCCGAAAACGTGTACGTTTGCACTTCCCGGCCACAGGGAAGCTGCTAGCCGAGAATTCTCTGCCTGGTTCTACCCGCTGCCCGGAACGCTACGCAGGGCAAAAGCGATTCTCGTCCTCCGTGCTTGCTTTTTCTCAGAAAGAGCCGTGGTGTGCGTTTTCGCCGGAAAACGCGTTTTCGGCCGAAAACGTGTACGTTTGCACTTCCCGGCCACAGGGAAGCTGCTAGCCCGGAATTCTCTGCCTGGTTCTACCCGCTGCCCGGAACGCTACGCAGGGCAAAAGCGATTCTCGTCCTCCGTACTTGCTTTTTCTCAGAAAGAGCCGTGGTGTGCGTTTTCGCCGGAAAACGCGTTTTCGGCCGAAAACGTGTACGTTTGCACTTCCCCGCCACAGGGAAGCTGCTAGCCGGGAATTCTCTGCCTGGTTCTACTCTCTGCCCGAAACGCTACGCAGGGCAAAAGCGATTCTCGTCCTCCGTGCTTGCTTTTTCTCAGAAAGAGCCGTGGTGTGCGTTTTCGCTAGAAAACGCTTTTTCGGCCGAAAACATCTATGTTTGCACTTCCCCGCCACAGGGAAGCTGCTAGCCGGGAATTCTCTGCCTGGTTCTACCCGCTGCCCGGAACGCTACGCAGGGCAAAAGCGATTCTCGTCCTCCGTGCTTGCTTTTTCTCAGAAAGAGCCGTGGTGTGCGTTTTCGCCGCAAAACGCGTTTTCGGTCGAAAACGTGTACGTTTGCACTTCCCCGCCACAGGGAAGCTGCTAGCCGGGAATTCTCTGCCTGGTTCTACCCGCTGCCCTGAACGCTACGCGGGGCAAAAGCGATTCTCGTCCTCCGTGCTTGCTTTTTCTCAGAAAGAGCCGTGGTGTGCGTTTTCGCCGGAAAACGCGTTTTCGGCCGAAAACGTGTACGTTTGCACTTCCCCGCCACAGGGAAGCTGCTAGCCGGGAATTCTCTGCCTGGTTCTACCCGCTGCCCGGAACGCTACGCAGGGCAAAAGCGATTCTCGTCCTCCGTGCTTGCTTTTTCTCAGAAAGAGCCGTGGTGTGCGTTTTCGCCGCAAAACGCGTTTTCGGCCGAAAACGTGTACGTTTGCACTTCCCCGCCACAGGGAAGCTGCTAGCCGGGAATTCTCTGCCTGGTTCTACCCGCTGCCCGGAACGCTACGCAGGGCAAAAGCGATTCTCGTCCTCCGTGCTTGCTTTTTCTCAGAAAGAGCCGTGGTGTGCGTTTTCGCCGCAAAACGCGTTTTCGGCCGAAAACGTGTACGTTTGCACTTCCCCGCCACAGGGAAGCTGCTAGCCGGGAATTCTCTGCCTGGTTCTACCCGCTGCCCGGAACGCTACGCAGGGCAAAAGCGATTCTCGTCCTCCGTGCTTGCTTTTTCTCAGAAAGAGCCGTGGTGTGCGTTTTCGCCGCAAAACGCGTTTTCGGCCGAAAACGTGTACGTTTGCACTTCCCGGCCACAGGGAAGCTGCTAGCAGGGAATTCTCTGCCTGGTTCTACCCGCTGCCCGGAACGCTACGCAGGGCAAAAGCGATTCTCGTCCTCCGTGCTTGCTTTTTCTCAGAAAGAGCCGTGGTGTGCGTTTTCGCCGGAAAACGCGTTTTCGGCCGAAAACGTGTACGTTTGCACTTCCCGGCCACAGGGAAGCTGCTAGACGGGAATTCTCTGCCTGGTTCTACCCGCTGCCCGGAACGCTACGCAGGGCAAAAGCGATTCTCGTCCTCCGTGCTTGCTTTTTCTCAGAAAGAGCCGTGGTGTGCGTTTTCGCCGCAAAACGCGTTTTCGGCCGAAAACGTGTACGTTTGCACTTCCCCGCCACAGGGAAGCTGCTAGCCGGGAATTCTCTGCCTGGTTCTACCCGCTGCCCGGAACGCTACGCAGGGCAAAAGCGATTCTCGTCCTCCGTGCTTGCTTTTTCTCAGAAAGAGCCGTGGTGTGCGTTTTCGCCGGAAAACGCGTTTTCGGTCGAAAACGTGTACGTTTGCACTTCCCCGCCACAGGGAAGCTGCTAGCCGGGAATTCTCTGCCTGGTTCTACCCGCTGCCCGGAACGCTACGCAGGGCAAAAGCGATTCTCGTCCTCCGTGCTTGCTTTTTCTCAGAAAGAGCCGTGGTGTGCGTTTTCGCCGGAAAACGCGTTTTCGGCCGAAAACGTGTACGTTTGCACTTCCCGGCCACAGGGAAGCTGCTAGCCGGGAATTCTCTGCCTGGTTCTACCCGCTGCCCGGAACGCTACGCAGGGCAAAAGCGATTCTCGTCCTCCGTGCTTGCTTTTTCTCAGAAAGAACCGTGGTGTGCGTTTTCGCCGGAAAACGCGTTTTCGGCCGAAAACGTGTACGTTTGCACTTCCCGGCCACAGGGAAGCTGCTAGCCGGGAATTCTCTGCCTGGTTCTACCCGCTGCCCGGAACGCTACGCAGGGCAAAAGCGATTCTCGTCCTCCGTGCTTGCTTTTTCTCAGAAAGAGCCGTGGTGTGCGTTTTCGCCGGAAAACGACTTTTCGGCTGAAAACTTGTACGTTTGCACTTCCCCGCCACAGGGAAGCTGCTAGCCGGGAATTCTCTGCCTGGTTGTACCCGCTGCCCGGAACGCTACGCAGGGCAAAAGCGATTCTCGTCCTCCGTGCTTGCTTTTTCTCAGAAAGAGCCGTGGTGTGCGTTTTCGCCGGAAAACGCGTTTTCGGTCGAAAACGTGTACGTTTGCACTTCCCCGCCACAGGGAAGCTGCTAGCCGGGAATTCTCTGCCTGGTTCTACCCGCTGCCCGGAACGCTACGCAGGGCAAAAGCGGTTCTCGTCCTCCGTGCTTGCTTTTTCTCAGAAAGAGCCGTGGTGTGCGTTTTCGCCGGAAAACGCGTTTTCGGCCGAAAACGTGTACGTTTGCACTTCCCCGCCACAGGGAAGCTGCTAGCCGGGAATTCTCTGCCTGGTTCTACCCGCTGCCCGGAACGCTACGCAGGGCAAAAGCGGTTCTCGTCCTCCGTGCTTGCTTTTTCTCAGAAAGAGCCGTGGTGTGCGTTTTCGCCGGAAAACGCGTTTTCGGCCGAAAACGTGTACGTTTGCACTTCCCCGCCACAGGGAAGCTGCTAGCCGGGAATTCTCTGCCTGGTTCTACCCGCTGCCCGGAACGCTACGCAGGACAAAAGCGGTTCTCGTCCTCCGTGCTTGCTTTTTCTCAGAAAGAGCCGTGGTGTGCGTTTTCGCCGGAAAATGCGTTTTCGGCCGAAAACGTGTACGTTTGCACTTCCCCGCCACAGGGAAGCTGCTAGCCGGGAATTCTCTGCCTGGTTCTACCCGCTGCCCGGAACGCTATGCAGGGCAAAAGCGGTTCTCGTCCTCCGTGCTTGCTTTTTCTCAGAAAGAGCCGCGGTGTGCGTTTGCGCCGGAAAACGCGTTTTCGGCCGAAAACGTGTACGTTTGCACTTCCCCGCCACAGGGAAGCTGCTAGCCGGGAATTCTCTGCCTGGTTCTACCCGCTGCCCGGAACGCTACGCAGGGCAAAAGCGGTTCTCGTCCTCCGTGCTTGCTTTTTCTCAGAAAGAGCCGTGGTGTGCGTTTTCGCCGGAAAACGCGTTTTCGGCCGAAAACGTGTACGTTTGCACTTCCCGGCCACAGGGAAGCTGCTAGCCGGGAATTCTCTGCCTGGTTCTACCCGCTGCCCGGAACGCTACGCAGGGCAAAAGCGATTCTCGTCCTCCGTGCTTGCTTTTTCTCAGAAAGAGCCGTGGTGTGCGTTTTCGCCGGAAAACGCGTTTTCGGCCGAAAACGTGTACGTTTGCACTTCCCCGCCACAGGGTAGCTGCTAGCCGGGAATTCTCTGCCTGGTTCTACCCGCTGCCCGGAACGCTACGCAGGGCAAAAGCGATTCTCGTCCTCCGTGCTTGCTTTTTCTCAGAAAGAGCCGTGGTGTGCGTTTTCGCCGGAAAACGCGTTTTCGGCCGAAAACGTGTACGTTTGCACTTCCCCGCCACAGGGAAGCTGCTAGCCGGGAATTCTCTCCCTGGGTCTACCCGCTGCCCGGAACGCTACGCAGGGCAAAAGCGATTCTCGTCCTCCGTGCTTGCTTTTTCTCAGGAAGAGCCGTGGTGTGCGTTTTCGCCGGAAAACGCGTTTTCGGCCGAAAACGTGTACGTTTGCACTTCCCCGCCACAGGGAAGCTGCTAGCCGGGAATTCTCTGCCTGGTTCTACCCGCTGCCCGGAACGCTACGCAGGGCAAAAGCGATTCTCGTCCTCCGTGCTTGCTTTTTCTCAGAAAGAGCCGTGGTGTGCGTTTTCGCCGGAAAACGCGTTTTCGGCCGAAAACGTGTACGTTTGCACTTCCCGGCCACAGGGAAGCTGCTAGCCGGGAATTCTCTGCCTGGTTCTACCCGCTGCCCGGAACGCTACGCGGGGCAAAAGCGATTCTCGTCCTCCGTGCTTGCTTTTTCTCAGAAAGAGCCGTGGTGTGCGTTTTCGCCGGAAAACGCGTTTTCGGCCGAAAACGTGTACGTTTGCACTTCCCCGCCACAGGGAAGCTGCTAGCCGGGAATTCTCTGCCTGGTTCTACCCGCTGCCCGGAACGCTACGCAGGGCAAAAGCGATTCTCGTCCTCCGTGCTTGCTTTTTCTCAGAAAGAGCCGTGGTGTGCGTTTTCGCCGCAAAACGCGTTTTCGGCCGAAAACGTGTACGTTTGCACTTCCCCGCCACAGGGAAGCTGCTAGCCGGGAATTCTCTGCCTGGTTCTACCCGCTGCCCGGAACGCTACGCAGGGCAAAAGCGATTCTCGTCCTCCGTGCTTGCTTTTTCTCAGAAAGAGCCGTGGTGTGCGTTTTCGCCGCAAAACGCGTTTTCGGCCGAAAACGTGTACGTTTGCACTTCCCCGCCACAGGGAAGCTGCTAGCCGGGAATTCTCTGCCTGGTTCTACCCGCTGCCCGGAACGCTACGCAGGGCAAAAGCGATTCTCGTCCTCCGTGCTTGCTTTTTCTCAGAAAGAGCCGTGGTGTGCGTTTTCGCCGCAAAACGCGTTTTCGGCCGAAAACGTGTACGTTTGCACTTCCCGGCCACAGGGAAGCTGCTAGCAGGGAATTCTCTGCCTGGTTCTACCCGCTGCCCGGAACGCTACGCAGGGCAAAAGCGATTCTCGTCCTCCGTGCTTGCTTTTTCTCAGAAAGAGCCGTGGTGTGCGTTTTCGCCGGAAAACGCGTTTTCGGCCGAAAACGTGTACGTTTGCACTTCCCGGCCACAGGGAAGCTGCTAGCAGGGAATTCTCTGCCTGGTTCTACCCGCTGCCCGGAACGCTACGCAGGGCAAAAGCGATTCTCGTCCTCCGTGCTTGCTTTTTCTCAGAAAGAGCCGTGGTGTGCGTTTTCGCCGGAAAACGCGTTTTCGGCCGAAAACGTGTACGTTTGCACTTCCCCGCCACAGGGAAGCTGCTAGCCGGGAATTCTCTGCCTGGTTCTACCCGCTGCCCGGAACGCTACGCAGGGCAAAAGCGATTCTCGTCCTCCGTGCTTGCTTTTTCTCAGAAAGAGCCGTGGTGTGCGTTTTCGCCGGAAAACGCGTTTTCGGTCGAAAACGTGTACGTTTGCACTTCCCCGCCACAGGGAAGCTGCTAGCCGGGAATTCTCTGCCTGGTTCTACCCGCTGCCCGGAACGCTACGCAGGGCAAAAGCGATTCTCGTCCTCCGTGCTTGCTTTTTCTCAGAAAGAGCCGTGGTGTGCGTTTTCGCCGGAAAACGCGTTTTCGGCCGAAAACGTGTACGTTTGCACTTCCCGGCCACAGGGAAGCTGCTAGCCGGGAATTCTCTGCCTGGTTCTACCCGCTGCCCGGAACGCTACGCAGGGCAAAAGCGATTCTCGTCCTCCGTGCTTGCTTTTTCTCAGAAAGAGCCGTGGTGTGCGTTTTCGCCGGAAAACGCGTTTTCGGCCGAAAACGTGTACGTTTGCACTTCCCCGCCACAGGGAAGCTGCTAGCCGGGAATTCTCTGCCTGGTTCTACCCGCTGCCCGGAACGCTACGCAGGGCAAAAGCGATTCTCGTCCTCCGTGCTTGCTTTTTCTCAGAAAGAGCCGTGGTGTGCGTTTTCGCCGGAAAACGCGTTTTCGGCCGAAAACGTGTACGTTTGCACTTCCCGGCCACAGGGAAGCTGCTAGCCGGGAATTCTCTGCCTGGTTCTACCCGCTGCCCGGAACGCTACGCAGGGCAAAAGCGATTCTCGTCCTCCGTGCTTGCTTTTTCTCAGAAAGAGCCGTGGTGTGCGTTTTCGCCGCAAAACGCGTTTTCGGCCGAAAACGTGTACGTTTGCACTTCCCCGCCACAGGGAAGCTGCTAGCCGGGAATTCTCTGCCTGGTTCTACCCGCTGCCCGGAACGCTACGCAGGGCAAAAGCGATTCTCGTCCTCCGTGCTTGCTTTTTCTCAGAAAGAACCGTGGTGTGCGTTTTCGCCGGAAAACGCGTTTTCGGCCGAAAACGTGTACGTTTGCACTTCCCGGCCACAGGGAAGCTGCTAGCCGGGAATTCTCTGCCTGGTTCTACCCGCTGCCCGGAACGCTACGCAGGGCAAAAGCGATTCTCGTCCTCCGTGCTTGCTTTTTCTCAGAAAGAGCCGTGGTGTGCGTTTTCGCCGGAAAACGACTTTTTGGCTGAAAACGTGTACGTTTGCACTTCCCCGCCACAGGGAAGCTGCTAGCCGGGAATTCTCTGCCTGGTTGTACCCGCTGCCCGGAACGCTACGCAGGGCAAAAGCGATTCTCGTCCTCCGTGCTTGCTTTTTCTCAGAAAGAGCCGTGGTGTGCGTTTTCGCCGGAAAACGCGTTTTCGGTCGAAAACGTGTACGTTTGCACTTCCCCGCCACAGGGAAGCTGCTAGCCGGGAATTCTCTGCCTGGTTCTACCCGCTGCCCGGAACGCTACGCAGGGCAAAAGCGGTTCTCGTCCTCCGTGCTTGCTTTTTCTCAGAAAGAGCCGTGGTGTGCGTTTTCGCCGGAAAACGCGTTTTCGGCCGAAAACGTGTACGTTTGCACTTCCCCGCCACAGGGAAGCTGCTAGACGGGAATTCTCTGCCTGGTTCTACCCGCTGCCCGGAACGCTACGCAGGGCAAAAGCGGTTCTCGTCCTCCGTGCTTGCTTTTTCTCAGAAAGAGCCGTGGTGTGCGTTTTCGCCGGAAAACGCGTTTTCGGCCGAAAACGTGTACGTTTGCACTTCCCCGCCACAGGGAAGCTGCTAGCCGGGAATTCTCTGCCTGGTTCTACCCGCTGCCCGGAACGCTACGCAGGACAAAAGCGGTTCTCGTCCTCCGTGCTTGCTTTTTCTCAGAAAGAGCCGTGGTGTGCGTTTTCGCCGGAAAATGCGTTTTCGGCCGAAAACGTGTACGTTTGCACTTCCCCGCCACAGGGAAGCTGCTAGCCGGGAATTCTCTGCCTGGTTCTACCCGCTGCCCGGAACGCTATGCAGGGCAAAAGCGGTTCTCGTCCTCCGTGCTTGCTTTTTCTCAGAAAGAGCCGCGGTGTGCGTTTGCGCCGGAAAACGCGTTTTCGGCCGAAAACGTGTACGTTTGCACTTCCCCGCCACAGGGAAGCTGCTAGCCGGGAATTCTCTGCCTGGTTCTACCCGCTGCCCGGAACGCTACGCAGGGCAAAAGCGGTTCTCGTCCTCCGTGCTTGCTTTTTCTCAGAAAGAGCCGTGGTGTGCGTTTTCGCCGGAAAACGCGTTTTCGGCCGAAAACGTGTACGTTTGCACTTCCCCGCCACAGGGAAGCTGCTAGCCGGGAATTCTCTGCCTGGTTCTACCCGCTGCCCGGAACGCTACGCAGGGCAAAAGCGGTTCTCGTCCTCCGTGCTTGCTTTTTCTCAGAAAGAGCCGCGGTGTGCGTTTTCGCCGGAAAACGCGCTTTCGGCCGAAAACGTGTACGTTTGCACTTCCCCGCCACAGGGAAGCTGCTAGCCGGGAATTCTCTGCCTGGTTCTACCCGCTGCCCGGAACGCTACGCAGGGCAAAAGCGGTTCTCGTCCTCCGTGCTTGCTTTTTCTCAGAAAGAGCCGCGGTGTGCGTTTTCGCCGGAAAACGCGTTTTCGGCCGAAAACGTGTACGTTTGCACTTCCCCGCCACAGGGAAGCTGCTAGCCGGGAATTCTCTGCCTGGTTCTACCCGCTGCCCGGAACGCTACGCAGGGCAAAAGCGGTTCTCGTCCTCCGTGCTTGCTTTTTCTCAGAAAGAGCCGCGGTGTGCGTTTTCGCCGGAAAACGCGTTTTCGGCCGAAAACGTGTACGTTTGCACTTCCCCGCCACAGGGAAGCTGCTAGCCGGGAATTCTCTGCCTGGTTCTACCCGCTGCCCGGAACGCTACGCAGGGCAAAAGCGGTTCTCGTCCTCCGTGCTTGCTTTTTCTCAGAAAGAGCCGTGGTGTGCGTTTTCGCCGGAAAACGCGTTTTCGGCCGAAAACGTGTACGTTTGCACTTCCCGGCCACAGGGAAGCTGCTAGCCGGGAATTCTCTGCCTGGTTCTACCCGCTGCCCGGAACGCTACGCAGGGCAAAAGCGATTCTCGTCCTCCGTGCTTGCTTTTTCTCAGAAAGAGCCGTGGTGTGCGTTTTCGCCGGAAAACGCGTTTTCGGCCGAAAACGTGTACGTTTGCACTTCCCCGCCACAGGGAAGCTGCTAGCCGGGAATTCTCTGCCTGGTTCTACCCGCTGCCCGGAACGCTACGCAGGGCAAAAGCGATTCTCGTCCTCCGTGCTTGCTTTTTCTCAGAAAGAGCCGTGGTGTGCGTTTTCGCCGCAAAACGTGTTTTCGGCCGAAAACGTGTACGTTTGCACTTCCCCGCCACAGGGAAGCTGCTAGCCGGGAATTCTCTGCCTGGTTCTACCCGCTGCCCGGAACGCTACGCAGGGCAAAAGCGATTCTCGTCCTCCGTGCTTGCTTTTTCTCAGAAAGAGCCGTGGTGTGCGTTTTCGCCGGAAAACGCGTTTTCGGCCGAAAACGTGTACGTTTGCACTTCCCGGCCACAGGGAAGCTGCTAGCCGGGAATTCTCTGCCTGGTTTTACCCGCTGCCCGGAACGCTACGCAGGGCAAAAGCGATTCTCGTCCTCCGTGCTTGCTTTTTCTCAGAAAGAGCCGTGGTGTGCGTTTTCGCCGGAAAACGCGTTTTCGGCAGAAAACGTGTACGTTTGCAGTTCCCGGCCACAGGGAAGCTGCTAGCCGGGAATTCTCTGCCTGGTTCTACCCGCTGCCCGGAACGCTACGCAGGGCAAAAGCGATTCTCGTCCTCCGTGCTTGCTTTTTCTCAGAAAGAGCCGTGGTGTGCGTTTTCGCCGGAAAACGCGTTTTCGGCCGAAAACGTGTACGTTTGCACTTCCCGGCCACAGGGAAGCTGCTAGCCGAGAATTCTCTGCCTGGTTCTACCCGCTGCCCGGAACGCTACGCAGGGCAAAAGCGATTCTCGTCCTCCGTGCTTGCTTTTTCTCAGAAAGAGCCGTGGTGTGCGTTTTCGCCGGAAAACGCGTTTTCGGCCGAAAACGTGTACGTTTGCACTTCCCGGCCACAGGGAAGCTGCTAGCCCGGAATTCTCTGCCTGGTTCTACCCGCTGCCCGGAACGCTACGCAGGGCAAAAGCGATTCTCGTCCTCCGTGCTTGCTTTTTCTCAGAAAGAGCCGTGGTGTGCGTTTTCGCCGGAAAACGCGTTTTCGGCCGAAAACGTGTACGTTTGCACTTCCCCGCCACAGGGAAGCTGCTAGCCGGGAATTCTCTGCCTGGTTCTACCCGCTGCCCGGAACGCTACGCAGGGCAAAAGCGATTCTCGTCCTCCGTGCTTGCTTTTTCTCAGAAAGAGCCGTGGTGTGCATTTTCGCCGCAAAACGTGTTTTCGGCCGAAAAAGTGTACGTTTGCACTTCCCCGCCACAGGGAAGCTGCTAGCCGGGAATTCTCTGCCTGGTTCTACCCGCTGCCCGGAACGCTACGCAGGGCAAAAGCGATTCTCGTCCTCCGTGCTTGCTTTTTCTCAGAAAGAGCCGTGGTGTGCGTTTTCGCCGGAAAACGCGTTTTCGGCCGAAAACGTGTACGTTTGCACTTCCCGGCCACAGGGAAGCTGCTAGCCGGGAATTCTCTGCCTGGTTCTACCCGCTGCCCGGAACGCTACGCAGGGCAAAAGCGATTCTCGTCCTCCGTGCTTGCTTTTTCTCAGAAAGAGCCGTGGTGTGCGTTTTCGCCGGAAAACGCGTTTTCGGCCGAAAACGTGTACGTTTGCACTTCCCCGCCACAGGGAAGCTGCTAGCCGGGAATTCTCTGCCTGGTTCTACTCTCTGCCCGAAACGCTACGCAGGGCAAAAGCGATTCTCGTCCTCCGTGCTTGCTTTTTCTCAGAAAGAGCCGTGGTGTGCGTTTTCGCCAGAAAACGCGTTTTCGGCCGAAAACATCTATGTTTGCACTTCCCCGCCACAGGGAAGCTGCTAGCCGGGAATTCTCTGCCTGGTTCTACCCGCTGCCCGGAACGCTACGCAGGGCAAAAGCGATTCTCGTCCTCCGTGCTTGCTTTTTCTCAGAAAGAGCCGTGGTGTGCGTTTTCGGCGCAAAACGCGTTTTCGGCCGAAAACGTGTACGTTTGCACTTCCCCGCCACAGGGAAGCTGCTAGCCGGGAATTCTCTGCCTGGTTCTACCCGCTGCGCGGAACGCTACGCAGGGCAAAAGCGATTCTCGTCCTCCGTGCTTGCTTTTTCTCAGAAAGAGCCGTGGTGTGCGTTTTCGCCGCAAAACGCGTTTTCGGCCGAAAACGTGTACGTTTGCACTTCCCCGCCACAGGGAAGCTGCTAGCCGGGAATTCTCTGCCTGGTTCTACCCGCTGCCCGGAACGCTACGCAGGGCAAAAGCGATTCTCGTCCTCCGTGCTTGCTTTTTCTCAGAAAGAGCCGTGGTGTGCGTTTTCGCCGCAAAACGCGTTTTCGGCCGAAAACGTGTACGTTTGCACTTCCCGGCCACAGGGAAGCTGCTAGCAGGGAATTCTCTGCCTGGTTCTACCCGCTGCCCGGAACGCTACGCAGGGCAAAAGCGATTCTCGTCCTCCGTGCTTGCTTTTTCTCAGAAAGAGCCGTGGTGTGCGTTTTCGCCGGAAAACGCGTTTTCGGCCGAAAACGTGTACGTTTGCACTTCCCGGCCACAGGGAAGCTGCTAGACGGGAATTCTCTGCCTGGTTCTACCCGCTGCCCGGAACGCTACGCAGGGCAAAAGCGATTCTCGTCCTCCGTGCTTGCTTTTTCTCAGAAAGAGCCGTGGTGTGCGTTTTCGCCGGAAAACGCGTTTTCGGCCGAAAACGTGTACGTTTGCACTTCCCCGCCACAGGGAAGCTGCTAGCCGGGAATTCTCTGCCTGGTTCTACCCGCTGCCCGGAACGCTACGCAGGGCAAAAGCGATTCTCGTCCTCCGTGCTTGCTTTTTCTCAGAAAGAGCCGTGGTGTGCGTTTTCGCCGGAAAACGCGTTTTCGGTCGAAAACGTGTACGTTTGCACTTCCCCGCCACAGGGAAGCTGCTAGCCGGGAATTCTCTGCCTGGTTCTACCCGCTGCCCGGAACGCTACGCAGGGCAAAAGCGATTCTCGTCCTCCGTGCTTGCTTTTTCTCAGAAAGAGCCGTGGTGTGCGTTTTCGCCGGAAAACGCGTTTTCGGCCGAAAACGTGTACGTTTGCACTTCCCGGCCACAGGGAAGCTGCTAGCCGGGAATTCTCTGCCTGGTTCTACCCGCTGCCCGGAACGCTACGCAGGGCAAAAGCGATTCTCGTCCTCCGTGCTTGCTTTTTCTCAGAAAGAGCCGTGGTGTGCGTTTTCGCCGGAAAACGCGTTTTCGGCCGAAAACGTGTACGTTTGCACTTCCCCGCCACAGGGAAGCTGCTAGCCGGGAATTCTCTGCCTGGTTCTACCCGCTGCCCGGAACGCTACGCAGGGCAAAAGCGATTCTCGTCCTCCGTGCTTGCTTTTTCTCAGAAAGAGCCGTGGTGTGCGTTTTCGCCGGAAAACGCGTTTTCGGCCGAAAACGTGTACGTTTGCACTTCCCGGCCACAGGGAAGCTGCTAGCCGGGAATTCTCTGCCTGGTTCTACCCGCTGCCCGGAACGCTACGCAGGGCAAAAGCGATTCTCGTCCTCCGTGCTTGCTTTTTCTCAGAAAGAGCCGTGGTGTGCGTTTTCGCCGCAAAACGCGTTTTCGGCCGAAAACGTGTACGTTTGCACTTCCCCGCCACAGGGAAGCTGCTAGCCGGGAATTCTCTGCCTGGTTCTACCCGCTGCCCGGAACGCTACGCAGGGCAAAAGCGATTCTCGTCCTCCGTGCTTGCTTTTTCTCAGAAAGAACCGTGGTGTGCGTTTTCGCCGGAAAACGCGTTTTCGGCCGAAAACGTGTACGTTTGCACTTCCCGGCCACAGGGAAGCTGCTAGCCGGGAATTCTCTGCCTGGTTCTACCCGCTGCCCGGAACGCTACGCAGGGCAAAAGCGATTCTCGTCCTCCGTGCTTGCTTTTTCTCAGAAAGAGCCGTGGTGTGCGTTTTCGCCGGAAAACGACTTTTCGGCTGAAAACGTGTACGTTTGCACTTCCCCGCCACAGGGAAGCTGCTAGCCGGGAATTCTCTGCCTGTTTGTACCCGCTGCCCGGAACGCTACGCAGGGCAAAAGCGATTCTCGTCCTCCGTGCTTGCTTTTTCTCAGAAAGAGCCGTGGTGTGCGTTTTCGCCGGAAAACGCGTTTTCGGTCGAAAACGTGTACGTTTGCACTTCCCCGCCACAGGGAAGCTGCTAGCCGGGAATTCTCTGCCTGGTTCTACCCGCTGCGCGGAACGCTACGCAGGGCAAAAGCGATTCTCGTCCTCCGTGCTTGCTTTTTCTCAGAAAGAGCCGTGGTGTGCGTTTTCGCCGCAAAACGCGTTTTCGGCCGAAAACGTGTACGTTTGCACTTCCCCGCCACAGGGAAGCTGCTAGCCGGGAATTCTCTGCCTGGTTCTACCCGCTGCCCGGAACGCTACGCAGGGCAAAAGCGATTCTCGTCCTCCGTGCTTGCTTTTTCTCAGAAAGAGCCGTGGTGTGCGTTTTCGCCGCAAAACGCGTTTTCGGCCGAAAACGTGTACGTTTGCACTTCCCGGCCACAGGGAAGCTGCTAGCAGGGAATTCTCTGCCTGGTTCTACCCGCTGCCCGGAACGCTACGCAGGGCAAAAGCGATTCTCGTCCTCCGTGCTTGCTTTTTCTCAGAAAGAGCCGTGGTGTGCGTTTTCGCCGGAAAACGCGTTTTCGGCCGAAAACGTGTACGTTTGCACTTCCCGGCCACAGGGAAGCTGCTAGACGGGAATTCTCTGCCTGGTTCTACCCGCTGCCCGGAACGCTACGCAGGGCAAAAGCGATTCTCGTCCTCCGTGCTTGCTTTTTCTCAGAAAGAGCCGTGGTGTGCGTTTTCGCCGGAAAACGCGTTTTCGGCCGAAAACGTGTACGTTTGCACTTCCCCGCCACAGGGAAGCTGCTAGCCGGGAATTCTCTGCCTGGTTCTACCCGCTGCCCGGAACGCTACGCAGGGCAAAAGCGATTCTCGTCCTCCGTGCTTGCTTTTTCTCAGAAAGAGCCGTGGTGTGCGTTTTCGCCGGAAAACGCGTTTTCGGTCGAAAACGTGTACGTTTGCACTTCCCCGCCACAGGGAAGCTGCTAGCCGGGAATTCTCTGCCTGGTTCTACCCGCTGCCCGGAACGCTACGCAGGGCAAAAGCGATTCTCGTCCTCCGTGCTTGCTTTTTCTCAGAAAGAGCCGTGGTGTGCGTTTTCGCCGGAAAACGCGTTTTCGGCCGAAAACGTGTACGTTTGCACTTCCCGGCCACAGGGAAGCTGCTAGCCGGGAATTCTCTGCCTGGTTCTACCCGCTGCCCGGAACGCTACGCAGGGCAAAAGCGATTCTCGTCCTCCGTGCTTGCTTTTTCTCAGAAAGAGCCGTGGTGTGCGTTTTCGCCGGAAAACGCGTTTTCGGCCGAAAACGTGTACGTTTGCACTTCCCCGCCACAGGGAAGCTGCTAGCCGGGAATTCTCTGCCTGGTTCTACCCGCTGCCCGGAACGCTACGCAGGGCAAAAGCGATTCTCGTCCTCCGTGCTTGCTTTTTCTCAGAAAGAGCCGTGGTGTGCGTTTTCGCCGGAAAACGCGTTTTCGGCCGAAAACGTGTACGTTTGCACTTCCCGGCCACAGGGAAGCTGCTAGCCGGGAATTCTCTGCCTGGTTCTACCCGCTGCCCGGAACGCTACGCAGGGCAAAAGCGATTCTCGTCCTCCGTGCTTGCTTTTTCTCAGAAAGAGCCGTGGTGTGCGTTTTCGCCGCAAAACGCGTTTTCGGCCGAAAACGTGTACGTTTGCACTTCCCCGCCACAGGGAAGCTGCTAGCCGGGAATTCTCTGCCTGGTTCTACCCGCTGCCCGGAACGCTACGCAGGGCAAAAGCGATTCTCGTCCTCCGTGCTTGCTTTTTCTCAGAAAGAACCGTGGTGTGCGTTTTCGCCGGAAAACGCGTTTTCGGCCGAAAACGTGTACGTTTGCACTTCCCGGCCACAGGGAAGCTGCTAGCCGGGAATTCTCTGCCTGGTTCTACCCGCTGCCCGGAACGCTACGCAGGGCAAAAGCGATTCTCGTCCTCCGTGCTTGCTTTTTCTCAGAAAGAGCCGTGGTGTGCGTTTTCGCCGGAAAACGACTTTTCGGCTGAAAACGTGTACGTTTGCACTTCCCCGCCACAGGGAAGCTGCTAGCCGGGAATTCTCTGCCTGTTTGTACCCGCTGCCCGGAACGCTACGCAGGGCAAAAGCGATTCTCGTCCTCCGTGCTTGCTTTTTCTCAGAAAGAGCCGTGGTGTGCGTTTTCGCCGGAAAACGCGTTTTCGGTCGAAAACGTGTACGTTTGCACTTCCCCGCCACAGGGAAGCTGCTAGCCGGGAATTCTCTGCCTGGTTCTACCCGCTGCCCGGAACGCTACGCAGGGCAAAAGCGGTTCTCGTCCTCCGTGCTTGCTTTTTCTCAGAAAGAGCCGTGGTGTGCGTTTTCGCCGGAAAACGCGTTTTCGGCCGAAAACGTGTACGTTTGCACTTCCCCGCCACAGGGAAGCTGCTAGCCGGGAATTCTCTGCCTGGTTCTACCCGCTGCCCGGAACGCTACGCAGGGCAAAAGCGGTTCTCGTCCTCCGTGCTTGCTTTTTCTCAGAAAGAGCCGTGGTGTGCGTTTTCGCCGGAAAACGCGTTTTCGGCCGAAAACGTGTACGTTTGCACTTCCCCGCCACAGGGAAGCTGCTAGCCGGGAATTCTCTGCCTGGTTCTACCCGCTGCCCGGAACGCTACGCAGGACAAAAGCGGTTCTCGTCCTCCGTGCTTGCTTTTTCTCAGAAAGAGCCGTGGTGTGCGTTTTCGCCGGAAAATGCGTTTTCGGCCGAAAACGTGTACGTTTGCACTTCCCCGCCACAGGGAAGCTGCTAGCCGGGAATTCTCTGCCTGGTTCTACCCGCTGCCCGGAACGCTATGCAGGGCAAAAGCGGTTCTCGTCCTCCGTGCTTGCTTTTTCTCAGAAAGAGCCGCGGTGTGCGTTTGCGCCGGAAAACGCGTTTTCGGCCGAAAACGTGTACGTTTGCACTTCCCCGCCACAGGGAAGCTGCTAGCCGGGAATTCTCTGCCTGGTTCTACCCGCTGCCCGGAACGCTACGCAGGGCAAAAGCGGTTCTCGTCCTCCGTGCTTGCTTTTTCTCAGAAAGAGCCGTGGTGTGCGTTTTCGCCGGAAAACGCGTTTTCGGCCGAAAACGTGTACGTTTGCACTTCCCCGCCACAGGGAAGCTGCTAGCCGGGAATTCTCTGCCTGGTTCTACCCGCTGCCCGGAACGCTACGCAGAGCAAAAGCGGTTCTCGTCCTCCGTGCTTGCTTTTTCTCAGAAAGAGCCGCGGTGTGCGTTTTCGCCGGAAAACGCGCTTTCGGCCGAAAACGTGTACGTTTGCACTTCCCCGCCACAGGGAAGCTGCTAGCCGGGAATTCTCTGCCTGGTTCTACCCGCTGCCCGGAACGCTACGCAGGGCAAAAGCGGTTCTCGTCCTCCGTGCTTGCTTTTTCTCAGAAAGAGCCGCGGTGTGCGTTTTCGCCGGAAAACGCGTTTTCGGCCGAAAACGTGTACGTTTGCACTTCCCCGCCACAGGGAAGCTGCTAGCCGGGAATTCTCTGCCTGGTTCTACCCGCTGCCCGGAACGCTACGCAGGGCAAAAGCGGTTCTCGTCCTCCGTGCTTGCTTTTTCTCAGAAAGAGCCGTGGTGTGCGTTTTCGCCGGAAAACGCGTTTTCGGCCGAAAACGTGTACGTTTGCACTTCCCGGCCACAGGGAAGCTGCTAGCCGGGAATTCTCTGCCTGGTTCTACCCGCTGCCCGGAACGCTACGCAGGGCAAAAGCGATTCTCGTCCTCCGTGCTTGCTTTTTCTCAGAAAGAGCCGTGGTGTGCGTTTTCGCCGGAAAACGCGTTTTCGGCCGAAAACGTGTACGTTTGCACTTCCCCGCCACAGGGAAGCTGCTAGCCGGGAATTCTCTGCCTGGTTCTACCCGCTGCCCGGAACGCTACGCAGGGCAAAAGCGATTCTCGTCCTCCGTGCTTGCTTTTTCTCAGAAAGAGCCGTGGTGTGCGTTTTCGCCGCAAAACGTGTTTTCGGCCGAAAACGTGTACGTTTGCACTTCCCCGCCACAGGGAAGCTGCTAGCCGGGAATTCTCTGCCTGGTTCTACCCGCTGCCCGGAACGCTACGCAGGGCAAAAGCGATTCTCGTCCTCCGTGCTTGCTTTTTCTCAGAAAGAGCCGTGGTGTGCGTTTTCGCCGCAAAACGCGTTTTCGGCCGAAAACGTGTACGTTTGCACTTCCCGGCCACAGGGAAGCTGCTAGCCGGGAATTCTCTGCCTGGTTTTACCCGCTGCCCGGAACGCTACGCAGGGCAAAAGCGATTCTCGTCCTCCGTGCTTGCTTTTTCTCAGAAAGAGCCGTGGTGTGCGTTTTCGCCGGAAAACGCGTTTTCGGCAGAAAACGTGTACGTTTGCAGTTCCCGGCCACAGGGAAGCTGCTAGCCGGGAATTCTCTGCCTGGTTCTACCCGCTGCCCGGAACGCTACGCAGGGCAAAAGCGATTCTCGTCCTCCGTGCTTGCTTTTTCTCAGAAAGAGCCGTGGTGTGCGTTTTCGCCGGAAAACGCGTTTTCGGCCGAAAACGTGTACGTTTGCACTTCCCGGCCACAGGGAAGCTGCTAGCCGAGAATTCTCTGCCTGGTTCTACCCGCTGCCCGGAACGCTACGCAGGGCAAAAGCGATTCTCGTCCTCCGTGCTTGCTTTTTCTCAGAAAGAGCCGTGGTGTGCGTTTTCGCCGGAAAACGCGTTTTCGGCCGAAAACGTATACGTTTGCACTTCCCGGCCACAGGGAAGCTGCTAGCCCGGAATTCTCTGCCTGGTTCTACCCGCTGCCCGGAACGCTACGCAGGGCAAAAGCGATTCTCGTCCTCCGTGCTTGCTTTTTCTCAGAAAGAGCCGTGGTGTGCGTTTTCGCCGGAAAACGCGTTTTCGGCCGAAAACGTGTACGTTTGCACTTCCCCGCCACAGGGAAGCTGCTAGCCGGGAATTCTCTGCCTGGTTCTACCCGCTGCCCGGAACGCTACGCAGGGCAAAAGCGATTCTCGTCCTCCGTGCTTGCTTTTTCTCAGAAAGAGCCGTGGTGTGCATTTTCGCCGCAAAACGTGTTTTCGGCCGAAAAAGTGTACGTTTGCACTTCCCCGCCACAGGGAAGCTGCTAGCCGGGAATTCTCTGCCTGGTTCTACCCGCTGCCCGGAACGCTACGCAGGGCAAAAGCGATTCTCGTCCTCCGTGCTTGCTTTTTCTCAGAAAGAGCCGTGGTGTGCGTTTTCGCCGGAAAACGCGTTTTCGGCCGAAAACGTGTACGTTTGCACTTCCCGGCCACAGGGAAGCTGCTAGCCGGGAATTCTCTGCCTGGTTCTACCCGCTGCCCGGAACGCTACGCAGGGCAAAAGCGATTCTCGTCCTCCGTGCTTGCTTTTTCTCAGAAAGAGCCGTGGTGTGCGTTTTTGCCGGAAAACGCGTTTTCGGCCGAAAACGTGTACGTTTGCACTTCCCCGCCACAGGGAAGCTGCTAGCCAGGAATTCTCTGCCTGATTCTACTCTCTGCCCGAAACGCTACGCAGGGCAAAAGCGATTCTCGTCCTCCGTGCTTGCTTTTTCTCAGAAAGAGCCGTGGTGTGCGTTTTCGCTAGAAAACGCGTTTTCGGCCGAAAACATCTATGTTTGCACTTCCCCGCCACAGGGAAGCTGCTAGCCGGGAATTCTCTGCCTGGTTCTACCCGCTGCCCGGAACGCTACGCAGGGCAAAAGCGATTCTCGTCCTCCGTGCTTGCTTTTTCTCAGAAAGAGCCGTGGTGTGCGTTTTCGCCGCAAAACGCGTTTTCGGTCGAAAACGTGTACGTTTGCACTTCCCCGCCACAGGGAAGCTGCTAGCCGGGAATTCTCTGCCTGGTTCTACCCGCTGCCCGGAACGCTACGCAGGGCAAAAGCGATTCTCGTCCTCCGTGCTTGCTTTTGCTCAGAAAGAGCCGTGGTGTGCGTTTTTGCCGGAAAACGTGTTTTCGGCCGAAAACGTGTACGTTTGCAATTCCCCGCCACAGGGAAGCTGCTAGCCGGGAATTCTCTGCCTGGTTCTACCCGCTGCCCGGAACGCTACGCAGGGCAAAAGCGATTCTCGTCCTCCGTGCTTGCTTTTTCTCAGAAAGAGCCGTGGTGTGCGTTTTCGCCGGAAAACGAGTTTTCGGCCGAAAACGTGTACGTTTGCAGTTCCCGGCCACAGGGAAGCTGCTAGACGGGAATTCTCTGCCTGGTTCTACCCGCTGCCCGGAACGCTACGCAGGGCAAAAGCGATTCTCGTCCTCCGTGCTTGCTTTTTCTCAGAAAGAGCCGTGGTGTGCGTTTTCGCCGGAAAACGCGTTTTCGGCCGAAAACGTGTACGTTTGCACTTCCCGGCCACAGGGAAGCTGCTAGCCGGGAATTCTCTGCCTGGTTCTACCCGCTGCCCGGAACGCTACGCAGGGCAAAAGCGATTCTCGTCCTCCGTGCTTGCTTTTTCTCAGAAAGAGCCGTGGTGTGCGTTTTCGCCGCAAAACGCGTTTTCGGCCGAAAACGTGTACGTTTGCACTTCCCCGCCACAGGGAAGCTGCTAGCCGGGAATTCTCTGCCTGGTTCTACCCGCTGCCCGGAACGCTACGCAGGGCAAAAGCGATTCTTGTCCTCCGTGCTTGCTTTTTCTCAGAAAGAGCCGTGGTGTGCGTTTTCGCCGGAAAACGCGTTTTCGGCCGAAAACGTGTACGTTTGCACTTCCCCGCCACAGGGAAGCTGCTAGCCGGGAATTCTCTGCCTGGTTTTACCCGCTGCCCGGAACGCTACGCAGGGCAAAAGCGATTCTCGTCCTCCGTGCTTGCTTTTTCTCAGAAAGAGCCGTGGTGTGCGTTTTCGCCGGAAAACGCGTTTTCGGCCGAAAACGTGTACGTTTGCACTTCCCGGCCACAGGGAAGCTGCTAGCCGGGAATTCTCTGCCTGGTTCTACCCGCTGCCCGGAACGCTACGCAGGGCAAAAGCGATTCTCGTCCTCCGTGCTTGCTTTTTCTCAGAAAGAGCCGTGGTGTGCGTTTTCGCCGGAAAACGCGTTTTCGGCCGAAAACGTGTACGTTTGCACTTCCCCGCCACAGGGAAGCTGCTAGCCGGGAATTCTCTGCCTGGTTCTACCCGCTGCCCGGAACGCTACGCAGGGCAAAAGCGGTTCTCGTCCTCCGTGCTTGCTTTTTCTCAGAAAGAGCCGTGGTGTGCGTTTTCGCCGGAAAACGCGTTTTCGGCTGAAAACGTGTACGTTTGCACTTCCCCGCCACAGGGAAGCTGCTAGCCGGGAATTCTCTGCCTGGTTCTACCCGCTGCCCGGAACGCTACGCAGGGCAAAAGCGGTTCTCGTCCTCCGTGCTTGCTTTTTCTTCTGAAAGAGCCGCGGTGTGCGTTTTCGCCGGAAAACGCGTTTTCGGCCGAAAACGTGTACGTTTGCACTTCCCGGCCACAGGGAAGCTGCTAGCCGGGAATTCTCTGCCTGGTTCTACCCGCTGCCCGGAACGCTACGCAGGGCAAAAGCGGTTCTCGTCCTCCGTGCTTGCTTTTTCTCAGAAAGAGCCGTGGTGTGCGTTTGCGCCGGAAAACGCGTTTTCGGCCGAAAACGTGTACGTTTGCACTTCCCGGCCACAGGGAAGCTGCTAGCCGGGAATTCTCTGCCTGGTTCTACCCGCTGCCCGGAACGCTACGCAGGGCAAAAGCGGTTCTCGTCCTCCGTGCTTGCTTTTTCTCAGAAAGAGCCGTGGTGTGCGTTTTCGCCGGAAAACGAGTTTTCGGCCGAAAACGTGTACGTTTGCACTTCCCCGCCACAGGGAAGCTGCTAGCCGGGAATTCTCTGCCTGGTTCTACCCGCTGCCCGGAACGCTACGCAGGGCAAAAGCGATTCTCGTCCTCCGTGCTTGCTTTTTCTCAGAAAGAGCCGTGGTGTGCGTTTTCGCCGGAAAACGCGTTTTCGGCCGAAAACGTGTACGTTTGCACTTCCCGGCCACAGGGAAGCTGCTAGCCGGGAATTCTCTGCCTGGTTCTACCCGCTGCCCGGAACGCTACGCAGGGCAAAAGCGATTCTCGTCCTCCGTGCTTGCTTTTTCTCAGAAAGAGCCGTGGTGTGCGTTTTCGCCGGAAAACGCGTTTTCGGCCGAAAACGTGTACGTTTGCACTTCCCCGCCACAGGGAAGCTGCTAGCCGGGAATTCTCTGCCTGGTTCTACCCGCTGCCCGGAACGCTACGCAGGGCAAAAGCGATTCTTGTCCTCCGTGCTTGCTTTTTCTCAGAAAGAGCCGTGGTGTGCGTTTTCGCCGGAAAACGCGTTTTCGGCCGAAAACGTGTACGTTTGCACTTCCCCGCCACAGGGAAGCTGCTAGCCGGGAATTCTCTGCCTGGTTTTACCCGCTGCCCGGAACGCTACGCAGGGCAAAAGCGATTCTCGTCCTCCGTGCTTGCTTTTTCTCAGAAAGAGCCGTGGTGTGCGTTTTCGCCGGAAAACGCGTTTTCGGCCGAAAACGTGTACGTTTGCACTTCCCGGCCACAGGGAAGCTGCTAGCCGGGAATTCTCTGCCTGGTTCTACCCGCTGCCCGGAACGCTACGCAGGGCAAAAGCGATTCTCGTCCTCCGTGCTTGCTTTTTCTCAGAAAGAGCCGTGGTGTGCGTTTTCGCCGGAAAACGCGTTTTCGGCCGAAAACGTGTACGTTTGCACTTCCCCGCCACAGGGAAGCTGCTAGCCGGGAATTCTCTGCCTGGTTCTACCCGCTGCCCGGAACGCTACGCAGGGCAAAAGCGGTTCTCGTCCTCCGTGCTTGCTTTTTCTCAGAAAGAGCCGTGGTGTGCGTTTTCGCCGGAAAACGCGTTTTCGGCTGAAAACGTGTACGTTTGCACTTCCCCGCCACAGGGAAGTTGCTAGCCGGGAATTCTCTGCCTGGTTCTACCCGCTGCCCGGAACGCTACGCAGGGCAAAAGCGGTTCTCGTCCTCCGTGCTTGCTTTTTCGTCAGAAAGAGCCGCGGTGTGCGTTTTCGCCGGAAAACGCGTTTTCGGCCGAAAACGTGTACGTTTGCACTTCCCGGCCACAGGGAAGCTGCTAGCCGGGAATTCTCTGCCTGGTTCTACCCGCTGCCCGGAACGCTACTCAGGGCAAAAGCGGTTCTCGTCCTCCGTGCTTGCTTTTTCTCAGAAAGAGCCGCGGTGTGCGTTTTCGCCGGAAAAAGCGTTCTCGGCCGAAAACGTGTACGTTTGCACTTCCCGGCCACAGGGAAGCTGCTAGCCGGGAATTCTCTGCCTGGTTCTACCCGCTGCCCGGAACGCTACGCAGGGCAAAAGCGGTTCTCGTCCTCCGTGCTTGCTTTTTCTCAGAAAGAGCCGTGGTGTGCGTTTTCGCCGGAAAACGCGTTTTCGGCCGAAAACGTGTACGTTTGCACTTCCCCGCCACAGGGAAGCTGCTAGCCGGGAATTCTCTGCCTGGTTCTACCCGCTGCCCGGAACGCTACGCAGGGCAAAAGCGGTTCTCGTCCTCCGTGCTTGCTTTTTCTCAGAAAGAGCCGTGGTGTGCGTTTGCGCCGGAAAACGCGTTTTCGGCCGAAAACGTGTACGTTTGCACTTCCCGGCCACAGGGAAGCTGCTAGCCGGGAATTCTCTGCCTGGTTCTACCCGCTGCCCGGAACGCTACGCAGGGCAAAAGCGGTTCTCGTCCTCCGTGCTTGCTTTTTCTCAGAAAGAGCCGTGGTGTGCGTTTTCGCCGGAAAACGAGTTTTCGGCCGAAAACGTGTACGTTTGCACTTCCCCGCCACAGGGAAGCTGCTAGCCGGGAATTCTCTGCCTGGTTCTACCCGCTGCCCGGAACGCTACGCAGGGCAAAAGCGGTTCTCGTCCTCCGTGCTTGCTTTTTCTCAGAAAGAGCCGCGGTGTGCGTTTTCGCCGGAAAAAGCGTTCTCGGCCGAAAACGTGTACGTTTGCACTTCCCGGCCACAGGGAAGCTGCTAGCCGGGAATTCTCTGCCTGGTTCTACCCGCTGCCCGGAACGCTACGCAGGGCAAAAGCGGTTCTCGTCCTCCGTGCTTGCTTTTTCTCAGAAAGAGCCGTGGTGTGCGTTTTCGCCGGAAAACGCGTTTTCGGCCGAAAACGTGTACGTTTGCACTTCCCCGCCACAGGGAAGCTGCTAGCCGGGAATTCTCTGCCTGGTTCTACCCGCTGCCCGGAACGCTACGCAGGGCAAAAGCGGTTAGCGTCCTCCGTGCTTGCTTTTTCTCAGAAAGAGCCGTGGTGTGCGTTTTCGCCGGAAAACGCGTTTTCGGCCGAAAACGTGTACGTTTGCACTTCCCCGCCACAGGGAAGTTGCTAGCCGGGAATTCTCTGCCTGGTTCTACCCGCTGCCCGGAACGCTACGCAGGGCAAAAGCGGTTCTCGTCCTCCGTGCTTGCTTTTTCTCAGAAAGAGCCGCGGTGTGCGTTTTCGCCGGAAAACGAGTTTTCGGCCGAAAACGTGTACGTTTGCACTTCCCGGCCACAGGGAAGCTGCTAGCCGGGAATTCTCTGCCTGGTTCTACCCGCTGCCCGGAACGCTACGCAGGGCAAAAGCGATTCTCGTCCTCCGTGCTTGCTTTTTCTCAGAAAGAGCCGTGGTGTGCGTTTTCGCCGGAAAACACGTTTTCGGCCGAAAACGTGTACGTTTGCACTTCCCCGCCACAGGGAAGCTGCTAGCCGGGAATTCTCTGCCTGGTTCTACCCGCTGCCCGGAACGCTACGCAGGGCAAAAGCGGTTCTCGTCCTCCGTGCTTGCTTTTTCTCAGAAAGAGCCGTGGTGTGCGTTTTCGCCGGAAAACGCGTTTTCGGCTGAAAACGTGTACGTTTGCACTTCCCCGCCACAGGGAAGCTGCTAGCCGGGAATTCTCTGCCTGGTTCTACCCGCTGCCCGGAACGCTACGCAGGGCAAAAGCGGTTCTCGTCCTCCGTGCTTGCTTTTTCGTCAGAAAGAGCCGCGGTGTGCGTTTTCGCCGGAAAACGCGTTTTCGGCCGAAAACGTGTACGTTTGCACTTCCCGGCCACAGGGAAGCTGCTAGCCGGGAATTCTCTGCCTGGTTCTACCCGCTGCCCGGAACGCTACGCAGGGCAAAAGCGGTTCTCGTCCTCCGTGCTTGCTTTTTCTCAGAAAGAGCCGTGGTGTGCGTTTGCGCCGGAAAACGCGTTTTCGGCCGAAAACGTGTACGTTTGCACTTCCCGGCCACAGGGAAGCTGCTAGCCGGGAATTCTCTGCCTGGTTCTACCCGCTGCCCGGAACGCTACGCAGGGCAAAAGCGGTTCTCGTCCTCCGTGCTTGCTTTTTCTCAGAAAGAGCCGTGGTGTGCGTTTTCGCCGGAAAACGAGTTTTCGGCCGAAAACGTGTACGTTTGCACTTCCCCGCCACAGGGAAGCTGCTAGCCGGGAATTCTCTGCCTGGTTCTACCCGCTGCCCGGAACGCTACTCAGGGCAAAAGCGGTTCTCGTCCTCCGTGCTTGCTTTTTCTCAGAAAGAGCCGCGGTGTGCGTTTTCGCCGGAAAAAGCGTTCTCGGCCGAAAACGTGTACGTTTGCACTTCCCGGCCACAGGGAAGCTGCTAGCCGGGAATTCTCTGCCTGGTTCTACCCGCTGCCCGGAACGCTACGCAGGGCAAAAGCGGTTCTCGTCCTCCGTGCTTGCTTTTTCTCAGAAAGAGCCGTGGTGTGCGTTTTCGCCGGAAAACGCGTTTTCGGCCGAAAACGTGTACGTTTGCACTTCCCCGCCACAGGGAAGCTGCTAGCCGGGAATTCTCTGCCTGGTTCTACCCGCTGCCCGGAACGCTACGCAGGGCAAAAGCGGTTCTCGTCCTCCGTGCTTGCTTTTTCTCAGAAAGAGCCGTGGTGTGCGTTTGCGCCGGAAAACGCGTTTTCGGCCGAAAACGTGTACGTTTGCACTTCCCGGCCACAGGGAAGCTGCTAGCCGGGAATTCTCTGCCTGGTTCTACCCGCTGCCCGGAACGCTACGCAGGGCAAAAGCGGTTCTCGTCCTCCGTGCTTGCTTTTTCTCAGAAAGAGCCGTGGTGTGCGTTTTCGCCGGAAAACGAGTTTTCGGCCGAAAACGTGTACGTTTGCACTTCCCCGCCACAGGGAAGCTGCTAGCCGGGAATTCTCTGCCTGGTTCTACCCGCTGCCCGGAACGCTACGCAGGGCAAAAGCGGTTCTCGTCCTCCGTGCTTGCTTTTTCTCAGAAAGAGCCGCGGTGTGCGTTTTCGCCGGAAAACGAGTTTTCGGCCGAAAACGTGTACGTTTGCACTTCCCCGCCACAGCGAAGCTGCTAGCCGGGAATTCTCTGCCTGGTTCTACCCGCTGCCCGGAACGCTACGCAGGGCAAAAGCGGTTCTCGTCCTCCGTGCTTGCTTTTTCTCAGAAAGAGCCGTGGTGTGCGTTTTCGCCGGAAAACGCGTTTTCGGCTGAAAACGTGTACGTTTGCACTTCCCCGCCACAGGGAAGTTGCTAGCCGGGAATTCTCTGCCTGGTTCTACCCGCTGCCCGGAACGCTACGCAGGGCAAAAGCGGTTCTCGTCCTCCGTGCTTGCTTTTTCGTCAGAAAGAGCCGCGGTGTGCGTTTTCGCCGGAAAACGCGTTTTCGGCCGAAAACGTGTACGTTTGCACTTCCCGGCCACAGGGAAGCTGCTAGCCGGGAATTCTCTGCCTGGTTCTACCCGCTGCCCGGAACGCTACTCAGGGCAAAAGCGGTTCTCGTCCTCCGTGCTTGCTTTTTCTCAGAAAGAGCCGCGGTGTGCGTTTTCGCCGGAAAAAGCGTTCTCGGCCGAAAACGTGTACGTTTGCACTTCCCGGCCACAGGGAAGCTGCTAGCCGGGAATTCTCTGCCTGGTTCTACCCGCTGCCCGGAACGCTACGCAGGGCAAAAGCGGTTCTCGTCCTCCGTGCTTGCTTTTTCTCAGAAAGAGCCGTGGTGTGCGTTTTCGCCGGAAAACGCGTTTTCGGCCGAAAACGTGTACGTTTGCACTTCCCCGCCACAGGGAAGCTGCTAGCCGGGAATTCTCTGCCTGGTTCTACCCGCTGCCCGGAACGCTACGCAGGGCAAAAGCGGTTCTCGTCCTCCGTGCTTGCTTTTTCTCAGAAAGAGCCGTGGTGTGCGTTTGCGCCGGAAAACGCGTTTTCGGCCGAAAACGTGTACGTTTGCACTTCCCGGCCACAGGGAAGCTGCTAGCCGGGAATTCTCTGCCTGGTTCTACCCGCTGCCCGGAACGCTACGCAGGGCAAAAGCGGTTCTCGTCCTCCGTGCTTGCTTTTTCTCAGAAAGAGCCGTGGTGTGCGTTTTCGCCGGAAAACGAGTTTTCGGCCGAAAACGTGTACGTTTGCACTTCCCCGCCACAGGGAAGCTGCTAGCCGGGAATTCTCTGCCTGGTTCTACCCGCTGCCCGGAACGCTACGCAGGGCAAAAGCGGTTCTCGTCCTCCGTGCTTGCTTTTTCTCAGAAAGAGCCGCGGTGTGCGTTTTCGCCGGAAAAAGCGTTCTCGGCCGAAAACGTGTACGTTTGCACTTCCCGGCCACAGGGAAGCTGCTAGCCGGGAATTCTCTGCCTGGTTCTACCCGCTGCCCGGAACGCTACGCAGGGCAAAAGCGGTTCTCGTCCTCCGTGCTTGCTTTTTCTCAGAAAGAGCCGTGGTGTGCGTTTTCGCCGGAAAACGCGTTTTCGGCCGAAAACGTGTACGTTTGCACTTCCCCGCCACAGGGAAGCTGCTAGCCGGGAATTCTCTGCCTGGTTCTACCCGCTGCCCGGAACGCTACGCAGGGCAAAAGCGGTTAGCGTCCTCCGTGCTTGCTTTTTCTCAGAAAGAGCCGTGGTGTGCGTTTTCGCCGGAAAACGCGTTTTCGGCCGAAAACGTGTACGTTTGCACTTCCCCGCCACAGGGAAGTTGCTAGCCGGGAATTCTCTGCCTGGTTCTACCCGCTGCCCGGAACGCTACGCAGGGCAAAAGCGGTTCTCGTCCTCCGTGCTTGCTTTTTCTCAGAAAGAGCCGCGGTGTGCGTTTTCGCCGGAAAACGAGTTTTCGGCCGAAAACGTGTACGTTTGCACTTCCCGGCCACAGGGAAGCTGCTAGCCGGGAATTCTCTGCCTGGTTCTACCCGCTGCCCGGAACGCTACGCAGGGCAAAAGCGATTCTCGTCCTCCGTGCTTGCTTTTTCTCAGAAAGAGCCGTGGTGTGCGTTTTCGCCGGAAAACACGTTTTCGGCCGAAAACGTGTACGTTTGCACTTCCCCGCCACAGGGAAGCTGCTAGCCGGGAATTCTCTGCCTGGTTCTACCCGCTGCCCGGAACGCTACGCAGGGCAAAAGCGGTTCTCGTCCTCCGTGCTTGCTTTTTCTCAGAAAGAGCCGTGGTGTGCGTTTTCGCCGGAAAACGCGTTTTCGGCTGAAAACGTGTACGTTTGCACTTCCCCGCCACAGGGAAGCTGCTAGCCGGGAATTCTCTGCCTGGTTCTACCCGCTGCCCGGAACGCTACGCAGGGCAAAAGCGGTTCTCGTCCTCCGTGCTTGCTTTTTCGTCAGAAAGAGCCGCGGTGTGCGTTTTCGCCGGAAAACGCGTTTTCGGCCGAAAACGTGTACGTTTGCACTTCCCGGCCACAGGGAAGCTGCTAGCCGGGAATTCTCTGCCTGGTTCTACCCGCTGCCCGGAACGCTACGCAGGGCAAAAGCGGTTCTCGTCCTCCGTGCTTGCTTTTTCTCAGAAAGAGCCGTGGTGTGCGTTTGCGCCGGAAAACGCGTTTTCGGCCGAAAACGTGTACGTTTGCACTTCCCGGCCACAGGGAAGCTGCTAGCCGGGAATTCTCTGCCTGGTTCTACCCGCTGCCCGGAACGCTACGCAGGGCAAAAGCGGTTCTCGTCCTCCGTGCTTGCTTTTTCTCAGAAAGAGCCGTGGTGTGCGTTTTCGCCGGAAAACGAGTTTTCGGCCGAAAACGTGTACGTTTGCACTTCCCCGCCACAGGGAAGCTGCTAGCCGGGAATTCTCTGCCTGGTTCTACCCGCTGCCCGGAACGCTACTCAGGGCAAAAGCGGTTCTCGTCCTCCGTGCTTGCTTTTTCTCAGAAAGAGCCGCGGTGTGCGTTTTCGCCGGAAAAAGCGTTCTCGGCCGAAAACGTGTACGTTTGCACTTCCCGGCCACAGGGAAGCTGCTAGCCGGGAATTCTCTGCCTGGTTCTACCCGCTGCCCGGAACGCTACGCAGGGCAAAAGCGGTTCTCGTCCTCCGTGCTTGCTTTTTCTCAGAAAGAGCCGTGGTGTGCGTTTTCGCCGGAAAACGCGTTTTCGGCCGAAAACGTGTACGTTTGCACTTCCCCGCCACAGGGAAGCTGCTAGCCGGGAATTCTCTGCCTGGTTCTACCCGCTGCCCGGAACGCTACGCAGGGCAAAAGCGGTTCTCGTCCTCCGTGCTTGCTTTTTCTCAGAAAGAGCCGTGGTGTGCGTTTGCGCCGGAAAACGCGTTTTCGGCCGAAAACGTGTACGTTTGCACTTCCCGGCCACAGGGAAGCTGCTAGCCGGGAATTCTCTGCCTGGTTCTACCCGCTGCCCGGAACGCTACGCAGGGCAAAAGCGGTTCTCGTCCTCCGTGCTTGCTTTTTCTCAGAAAGAGCCGTGGTGTGCGTTTTCGCCGGAAAACGAGTTTTCGGCCGAAAACGTGTACGTTTGCACTTCCCCGCCACAGGGAAGCTGCTAGCCGGGAATTCTCTGCCTGGTTCTACCCGCTGCCCGGAACGCTACGCAGGGCAAAAGCGGTTCTCGTCCTCCGTGCTTGCTTTTTCTCAGAAAGAGCCGCGGTGTGCGTTTTCGCCGGAAAACGAGTTTTCGGCCGAAAACGTGTACGTTTGCACTTCCCCGCCACAGCGAAGCTGCTAGCCGGGAATTCTCTGCCTGGTTCTACCCGCTGCCCGGAACGCTACGCAGGGCAAAAGCGGTTCTCGTCCTCCGTGCTTGCTTTTTCTCAGAAAGAGCCGCGGTGTGCGTTTTCGCCGCAAAACGCGTTTTCGGCCGAAAACGTGTACGTTTGCACTTCCCCGCCACAGGGAACTTGCTAGCCGGGAATTCTCTGCCTGGTTCTACCCGCTGCCCGGAACGCTACGCAGGGCAAAAGCGGTTCTCGTCCTCCGTGCTTGCTTTTTCTCAGAAAGAGCCGCGGTGTGCGTTTTCGCCGGAAAACGAGTTTTCGGCCGAAAACGTGTACGTTTGCACTTCCCCGCCACAGGGAAGCTGCTAGCCGGGAATTCTCTGCCTGGTTCTACCCGCTGCCCGGAACGCTACGCAGGGCAAAAGCGGTTCTCGTCCTCCGTGCTTGCTTTTTCTCAGAAAGAGCCGTGGTGTGCGTTTTCGCCGGAAAACGCGTTTTCGGCCGAAAACGTGTACGTTTCCACTTCCCCGCCACAGGGAAGCTGCTAGCCGGGAATTCTCTGCCTGGTTCTACCCGCTGCCCGGAACGCTACGCAGGGCAAAAGCGGTTCTCGTCCTCCGTGCTTGCTTTTTCTCAGAAAGAGCCGTGGTGTGCGTTTGCGCCGGAAAACGTGTTTTCGGCCGAAAACGTGTACGTTTGCACTTCCCCGCCACAGGGAAGCTGCTAGCCGGGAATTCTCTGCCTGGTTCTACCCGCTGCCCGGAACGCTACGCAGGGCAAAAGCGGTTCTCGTCCTCCGTGCTTGCTTTTTCTCAGAAAGAGCCGCGGTGTGCGTTTTCGCCGGAAAACGAGTTTTCGGCCGAAAACGTGTACGTTTGCACTTCCCCGCCACAGGGAAGCTGCTAGCCGGGAATTCTCTGCCTGGTTCTACCCGCTGCCCGGAACGCTACGCAGGGCAAAAGCGGTTCTCGTCCTCCGTGCTTGCTTTTTCTCAGAAAGAGCCGCGGTGTGCGTTTTCGCCGGAAAACGCGTTTTCGGCCGAAAACGTGTACGTTTGCACTTCCCCGCCACAGGGAAGCTGCTAGCCGGGAATTCTCTGCCTGGTTCTACGCGCTGCCCGGAACGCTACGCAGGGCAAAAGCGGTTCTCGTCCTCCGTGCTTGCTTTTTCTCAGAAAGAGCCGTGGTGTGCGTTTTCGCCGGAAAACGCGTTTTCGGCCGAAAACGTGTACGTTTGCACTTCCCGGCCACAGGGAAGCTGCTAGCCGGGAATTCTCTGCCTGGTTCTACCCGCTGCCCGGAACGCTACGCAGGGCAAAAGCGATTCTCGTCCTCCGTGCTTGCTTTTTCTCAGAAAGAGCCGTGGTGTGCGTTTTCGCCGGAAAACGCGTTTTCGGCCGAAAACGTGTACGTTTGCACTTCCCCGCCACAGGGAAGCTGCTAGCCGGGAATTCTCTGCCTGGTTCTACCCGCTGCCCGGAACGCTACGCAGGGCAAAAGCGATTCTCGTCCTCCGTGCTTGCTTTTTCTCAGAAAGAGCCGTGGTGTGCGTTTTCGCCGCAAAACGTGTTTTCGGCCGAAAACGTGTACGTTTGCACTTCCCCGCCACAGGGAAGCTGCTAGCCGGGAATTCTCTGCCTGGTTCTACCCGCTGCCCGGAACGCTACGCAGGGCAAAAGCGATTCTCGTCCTCCGTGCTTGCTTTTTCTCAGAAAGAGCCGTGGTGTGCGTTTTCGCCGGAAAACGCGTTTTCGGCCGAAAACGTGTACGTTTGCACTTCCCGGCCACAGGGAAGCTGCTAGCCGGGAATTCTCTGCCTGGTTTTACCCGCTGCCCGGAACGCTACGCAGGGCAAAAGCGATTCTCGTCCTCCGTGCTTGCTTTTTCTCAGAAAGAGCCGTGGTGTGCGTTTTCGCCGGAAAACGCGTTTTCGGCAGAAAACGTGTACGTTTGCAGTTCCCGGCCACAGGGAAGCTGCTAGCCGGGAATTCTCTGCCTGGTTCTACCCGCTGCCCGGAACGCTACGCAGGGCAAAAGCGATTCTCGTCCTCCGTGCTTGCTTTTTCTCAGAAAGAGCCGTGGTGTGCGTTTTCGCCGGAAAACGCGTTTTCGGGCGAAAACATGTACGTTTGCACTTCCCCGCCACAGGGAAGCTGCTAGCCGGGAATTCTCTGCCTGGTTCTACCCGCTGCCCGGAACGCTACGCAGGGCAAAAGCGATTCTCGTCCTCCGTGCTTGCTTTTTCTCAGAAAGAGCCATGGTGTGCTTTTTCGCCGGAAAACGCGTTTTCGGCCGAAAACGTGTACGTTTGCACTTCCCCGCCACAGGGAAGCTGCTAGCCGGGAATTCTCTGCCTGGTTCTACCCGCTGCCCGGAACGCTACGCAGGGCAAAAGCGATTCTCGTCCTCCGTGCTTGCTTTTTCTCAGAAAGAGCCGTGGTGTGCGTTTTCGCCGGAAAACGCGTTTTCGGCCGAAAACGTGTACGTTTGCACTTCCCGGCCACAGGGAAGCTGCTAGCCGAGAATTCTCTGCCTGGTTCTACCCGCTGCCCGGAACGCTACGCAGGGCAAAAGCGATTCTCGTCCTCCGTGCTTGCTTTTTCTCAGAAAGAGCCGTGGTGTGCGTTTTCGCCGCAAAACGAATTTTGCGGCCGAAAACGTGTACGTTTGCACTTCCCCGCCACAGGGAAGCTGCTAGACGGGAATTCTCTGCCTGGTTCTACCCGCTGCCCGGAACGCTACGCAGGGCAAAAGCGATTCTCGTCCTCCGTGCTTGCTTTTTCTCAGAAAGAGCCGTGGTGTGCGTTTTCGCCGGAAAACGCGTTTTCGGCCGAAAACGTGTACGTTTGCACTTCCCCGCCACAGGGAAGCTGCTAGCCGGGAATTCTCTGCCTGGTTCTACCCGCTGCCCGGAACGCTACGCAGGGCAAAAGCGATTCTCGTCCTCCGTGCTTGCTTTTTCTCAGAAAGAGCCGTGGTGTGCGTTTTCGCCGGAAAACGCGTTTTCGGCCGAAAACGTGTACGTTTGCACTTCCCCGCCACAGGGAAGCTGCTAGCCGGGAATTCTCTGCCTGGTTCTACCCGCTGCCCGGAACGCTACGCAGGGCAAAAGCGATTCTTGTCCTCCGTGCTTGCTTTTTCTCAGAAAGAGCCGTGGTGTGCGTTTTCGCCGCAAAACGCGTTTTCGGCTGAAAACTTGTACGTTTGCACTTCCCCGCCACAGGGAAGCTGCTAGCCGGGAATTCTCTGCCTGGTTCTACCCGCTGCCCGGAACGCTACGCAGGGCAAAAGCGATTCTCGTCCTCCGTGCTTGCTTTTTCTCAGAAAGAGCCGTGGTGTGCGTTTTCGCCGGAAAACGCGTTTTCGGCCGAAAACTTGTACGTTTGCACTTCCCTGCCACAGGGAAGATGCTAGCCGGGAATTCTCTGCCTGGTTCTACCCGCTGCCCGGAACGCTACGCAGGGCAAAAGCGATTCTCGTCCTCCGTGCTTGCTTTTTCTCAGAAAGAGCCGTGGTGTGCGTTTTCGCCGGAAAACGCGTTTTCGGCCGAAAACGTGTACGTTTGCACTTCCCCGCCACAGGGAAGCTGCTAGCCGGGAATTCTCTGCCTGGTTCTACCCGCTGCCCGGAACGCTACGCAGGGCAAAAGCGATTCTCGTCCTCCGTGCTTGCTTTTTCTCAGAAAGAGCCGTGGTGTGCGTTTTCGCCGGAAAACGCGTTTTCGGCCGAAAACTTGTACGTTTGCACTTCCCTGCCACAGGGAAGATGCTAGCCGGTAATTCTCTGCCTGGTTCTACCCGCTGCCCGGAACGCTACGCAGGGCAAAAGCGATTCTCGTCCTCCGTGCTTGCTTTTTCTCAGAAAGAGCCGTGGTGTGCGTTTTCGCCGGAAAACGCGTTTTCGGCCGAAAACGTGTACGTTTGCACTTCCCCGCCACAGGGAAGCTGCTAGCCGGGAATTCTCTGCCTGGTTCTACCCGCTGCCCGGAACGCTACGCAGGGCAAAAGCGATTCTCGTCCTCCGTGCTTGCTTTTTCTCAGAAAGAGCCGTGGTGTGCGTTTTCGCCGGAAAACGCGTTTTCGGCCGAAAACGTGTACGTTTGCACTTCCCGGCGACAGGGAAGCTGCTAGACGGGAATTCTCTGCCTGGTTGTACCCGCTGCCCGGAACGCTACGCAGGGCAAAAGCGATTCTCGTCCTCCGTGCTTGCTTTTTCTCAGAAAGAGCCGTGGTGTGCGTTTTCGCCGGAAAACGCGTTTTCGGCCGAAAACGTGTACGTTTGCACTTCCCCGCCACAGGGAAGCTGCTAGACGGGAATTCTCTGCCTGGTTCTACCCGCTGCCCGGAACGCTACGCAGGGCAAAAGCGATTCTCGTCCTCCGTGCTTGCTTTTTCTCAGAAAGAGCCGTGGTGTGCGTTTTCGCCGCAAAACGCGTTTTCGGCCGAAAACGTGTACGTTTGCACTTCCCGGCGACAGGGAAGCTGCTAGACGGGAATTCTCTGCCTGGTTGTACCCGCTGCCCGTAACGCTACGCAGGGCAAAAGCGATTCTCGTCCTCCGTGCTTGCTTTTTCTCAGAAAGAGCCGTGGTGTGCGTTTTCGCCGGAAAACGCGTTTTCGGCCGAAAACGTGTACGTTTGCACTTCCCCGCCACAGGGAAGCTGCTAGCCGGGAATTCTCTGCCTGGTTCTACCCGCTGCCCGGAACGCTACGCAGGGCAAAAGCGATTCTCGTCCTCCGTGCTTGCTTTTTCTCAGAAAGAGCCGTGGTGTGCGTTTTCGCCGCAAAACGCGTTTTCGGCCGAAAACGTGTACGTTTGCACTTCCCCGCCACAGGGAAGCTGCTAGACGGGAATTCTCTGCCTGGTTCTACCCGCTGCCCGGAACGCTACGCAGGGCAAAAGCGATTCTCGTCCTCCGTGCTTGCTTTTTCTCAGAAAGAGCCGTGGTGTGCGTTTTCGCCGGAAAACGCGTTTTCGGCCGAAAACGTGTACGTTTGCACTTCCCGGCCACAGGGAAGCTGCTAGCAGGGAATTCTCTGCCTGGTTGTACCCGCTGCCCGGAACGCTACGCAGGGCAAAAGCGATTCTCGTCCTCCGTGCTTGCTTTTTCTCAGAAAGAGCCGTGGTGTGCGTTTTCGCCGCAAAACGAGTTTTCGGCCGAAAACGTGTACGTTTGCACTTCCCCGCCACAGGGAAGCTGCTAGCCGGGAATTCTCTGCCTGGTTCTACCCGCTGCCCGGAACGCTACGCAGGGCAAAAGCGATTCTCGTCCTCCGTGCTTGCTTTTTCTCAGAAAGAACCGTGGTGTGCGTTTTCGCCGGAAAACGCGTTTTCGGCCGAAAACGTGTACGTTTGCACTTCCCGGCCACAGGGAAGCTGCTAGCCGGGAATTCTCTGCCTGGTTCTACCCGCTGCCCGGAACGCTACGCAGGGCAAAAGCGATTCTCGTCCTCCGTGCTTGCTTTTTCTCAGAAAGAGCCGTGGTGTGCGTTTTCGCCGGAAAACGCCTTTTCGGCTGAAAACGTGTACGTTTGCACTTCCCCGCCACAGGGAAGCTGCTAGCCGGGAATTCTCTGCCTGGTTCTACCCGCTGCCCGGAACGCTACGCAGGGCAAAAGCGATTCCCGTCCTCCGTGCTTGCTTTTTCTCAGAAAGTGCCGTGGTGTGCGTTTTCGCCGGAAAACACGTTTTCGGCCGAAAACGTGTACGTTTGCACTTCCCGGCGACAGGGAAGCTGCTAGACGGGAATTCTCTGCCTGGTTGTACCCGCTGCCCGGAACGCTACGCAGGGCAAAAGCGATTCTCGTCCTCCGTGCTTGCTTTTTCTCAGAAAGAGCCGTGGTGTGCGTTTTCGCCAGAAAACGCGTTTTCGGCCGAAAACGTGTACGTTTGCACTTCCCCGCCACAGGGAAGCTGCTAGACGGGAATTCTCTGCCTGGTTCTACCCGCTGCCCGGAACGCTACGCAGGGCAAAAGCGATTCTCGTCCTCCGTGCTTGCTTTTTCTCAGAAAGAGCCGTGGTGTGCGTTTTCGCCGGAAAACGCGTTTTCGGCTGAAAACTTGTACGTTTGCTCTTCCCTGGCACAGGGAAGATGCTACCCAGGAATTCTCTGCCTGGTTCTACCCGCTGCCCGGAACGCTACGCAGGGCAAAAGCGATTCTCGTCCTCTGTGCTTGCTTTTTCTCAGAAAGAGCCGTGGTGTGCGTTTTCGCCGCAAAACGCGTTTTCGGCCGAAAACTAGTACTTTTGCTCTTCCCTGCCACAGGGAAGATGCTAGCCGGGAATTCTCTGCCTGGTTCTACCCGCTGCCCGGAACGCTACGCAGGGCAAAAGCGATTCTCGTCCTCCGTGCTTGCTTTTTCTCAGAAAGAGCCGTGGTGTGCGTTTTCGCCGGAAAACGCGTTTTCGGCCGAAAACGTGTACGTTTGCACTTCCCGGCCACAGGGAAGCTGCTAGACGGGAATTCTCTGCCTGGTTCTACCCGCTGCCAGGAACGCTACGCAGGGCAAAAGCGATTCTCGTCCTCCGTGCTTGCTTTTTCTCAGAAAGAGCAGTGGTGTGCGTTTTCACCACAAAACGAGTTTTCAGCCGAAAACGTGTACGTTTGCACTTCCCCGCCACAGGGAAGCTGCTAGACAGGAATTCTCTGCCTGGTTCTACCCGCTGCCCGGAACGCTACGCAGGGCAAAAGCGATTCTCGTCCTCCGTGCTTGCTTTTTCTCAGAAAGAGCCGTGGTGTGCGTTTTCGCCGGAAAACGCGTTTTCGGCCGAAAACCTGTACGTTTGCACTTCCCCGCCACAGGGAAGCTGCTAGCCGGGAATTCTCTGCCTGGTTCTACCCGCTGCCCGGAACGCTACGCAGGGCAAAAGCGGTTCTCGTCCTCCGTGCTTGCTTTTTCTCAGAAAGAGCCGTGGTGTGCGTTTTCGCCGGAAAACGCGTTTTCGGCCGAAAACGTGTACGTTTGCACTTCCCCGCCACAGGGAAGCTGCTAGCCGGGAATTCTCTGCCTGGTTCTACCCGCTGCCCGGAACGCTACGCAGGGCAAAAGCGATTCTCGTCCTCCGTGCTTGCTTTTTCTCAGAAAGAGCCGTGGTGTGCGTTTTCGCCGGAAAACGCGTTTTTGGCCGAAAACGTGTACGTTTGCACTTCCCCGCCACAGGGAAGCTGCTAGCCGGGAATTCTCTGCCTGGTTCTACCCGCTGCCCGGAACGCTACGCAGGGCAAAAGCGATTCTTGTCCTCCGTGCTTGCTTTTTCTCAGAAAGAGCCGTGGTGTGCGTTTTCGCCGCAAAACGCGTTTTCGGCTGAAAACTTGTACGTTTGCACTTCCCCGCCACAGGGAAGCTGCTAGCCGGGAATTCTCTGCCTGGTTCTACCCGCTGCCCGGAACGCTACGCAGGGCAAAAGCGATTCTCGTCCTCCGTGCTTGCTTTTTCTCAGAAAGAGCCGTGGTGTGCGTTTTCGCCGGAAAACGCGTTTTCGGCCGAAAACTTGTGCGTTTGCACTTCCCTGCCACAGGGAAGATGCTAGCCGGGAATTCTCTGCCTGGTTCTACCCGCTGCCCGGAACGCTACGCAGGGCAAAAGCGATTCTCGTCCTCCGTGCTTGCTTTTTCTCAGAAAGAGCCGTGGTGTGCTTTTTCGCCGGAAAACGCGTTTTCGGCCGAAAACGTGTACGTTTGCACTTCCCCGCCACAGGGAAGCTGCTAGCCGGGAATTCTCTGCCTGGTTCTACCCGCTGCCCGGAACGCTACGCAGGGCAAAAGCGATTCTCGTCCTCCGTGCTTGCTTTTTCTCAGAAAGAGCCGTGGTGTGCGTTTTCGCCGGAAAACGCGTTTTCGGCCGAAAACTTGTACGTTTGCACTTCCCTGCCACAGGGAAGCTGCTAGCCGGGAATTCTCTGCCTGGTTCTACCCGCTGCCCGGAACGCTACGCAGGGCAAAAGCGATTCTCGTCCTCCGTGCTTGCTTTTTCTCAGAAAGAGCCGTGGTGTGCGTTTTCGCCGGAAAACGCGTTTTCGGCCGAAAACGTGTACGTTTGCACTTCCCCGCCACAGGGAAGCTGCTAGCCGGGAATTCTCTGCCTGGTTCTACCCGCTGCCCGGAACGCTACGCAGGGCAAAAGCGATTCTCGTCCTCCGTGCTTGCTTTTTCTCAGAAAGAGCCGTGGTGTGCGTTTTCGCCGGAAAACGCGTTTTCGGCCGAAAACGTGTACGTTTGCACTTCCCGGCGACAGGGAAGCTGCTAGACGGGAATTCTCTGCCTGGTTGTACCCGCTGCCCGGAACGCTACGCAGGGCAAAAGCGATTCTCGTCCTCCGTGCTTGCTTTTTCTCAGAAAGAGCCGTGGTGTGCGTTTTCGCCGGAAAACGCGTTTTCGGCCGAAAACGTGTACGTTTGCACTTTCCCGCCACAGGGAAGCTGCTAGACGGGAATTCTCTGCCTGGTTCTACCCGCTGCCCGGAACGCTACGCAGGGCAAAAGCGATTCTCGTCCTCCGTGCTTGCTTTTTCTCAGAAAGAGCCGTGGTGTGCGTTTTCGCCGCAAAACGCGTTTTCGGCTGAAAACTTGTACGTTTGCACTTCCCCGCCACAGGGAAGCTGCTAGCCGGGAATTCTCTGCCTGGTTCTACCCGCTGCCCGGAACGCTACGCAGGGCAAAAGCGATTCTCGTCCTCCGTGCTTGCTTTTTCTCAGAAAGAGCCGTGGTGTGCGTTTTCGCCGGAAAACGCGTTTTCGGCCGAAAACGTGTACGTTTGCACTTCCCCGCCACAGGGAAGCTGCTAGACGGGAATTCTCTGCCTGGTTCTACCCGCTGCCCGGAACGCTACGCAGGGCAAAAGCGATTCTCGTCCTCCGTGCTTGCTTTTTCTCAGAAAGAGCCGTGGTGTGCGTTTTCGCCGCAAAACGCGTTTTCGGCCGAAAACGTGTACGTTTGCACTTCCCGGCGACAGGGAAGCTGCTAGACGGGAATTCTCTGCCTGGTTGTACCCGCTGCCCGTAACGCTACGCAGGGCAAAAGCGATTCTCGTCCTCCGTGCTTGCTTTTTCTCAGAAAGAGCCGTGGTGTGCGTTTTCGCCGGAAAACGCGTTTTCGGCCGAAAACGTGTACGTTTGCACTTCCCCGCCACAGGGAAGCTGCTAGCCGGGAATTCTCTGCCTGGTTCTACCCGCTGCCCGGAACGCTACGCAGGGCAAAAGCGATTCTCGTCCTCCGTGCTTGCTTTTTCTCAGAAAGAGCCGTGGTGTGCGTTTTCGCCGCAAAACGCGTTTTCGGCCGAAAACGTGTACGTTTGCACTTCCCCGCCACAGGGAAGCTGCTAGACGGGAATTCTCTGCCTGGTTCTACCCGCTGCCCGGAACGCTACGCAGGGCAAAAGCGATTCTCGTCCTCCGTGCTTGCTTTTTCTCAGAAAGAGCCGTGGTGTGCGTTTTCGCCGGAAAACGCGTTTTCGGCCGAAAACGTGTACGTTTGCACTTCCCGGCCACAGGGAAGCTGCTAGCAGGGAATTCTCTGCCTGGTTGTACCCGCTGCCCGGAACGCTACGCAGGGCAAAAGCGATTCTCGTCCTCCGTGCTTGCTTTTTCTCAGAAAGAGCCGTGGTGTGCGTTTTCGCCGCAAAACGAGTTTTCGGCCGAAAACGTGTACGTTTGCACTTCCCCGCCACAGGGAAGCTGCTAGCCGGGAATTCTCTGCCTGGTTCTACCCGCTGCCCGGAACGCTACGCAGGGCAAAAGCGATTCTCGTCCTCCGTGCTTGCTTTTTCTCAGAAAGAACCGTGGTGTGCGTTTTCGCCGGAAAACGCGTTTTCGGCCGAAAACGTGTACGTTTGCACTTCCCGGCCACAGGGAAGCTGCTAGCCGGGAATTCTCTGCCTGGTTCTACCCGCTGCCCGGAACGCTACGCAGGGCAAAAGCGATTCTCGTCCTCCGTGCTTGCTTTTTCTCAGAAAGAGCCGTGGTGTGCGTTTTCGCCGGAAAACGCCTTTTCGGCTGAAAACGTGTACGTTTGCACTTCCCCGCCACAGGGAAGCTGCTAGCCGGGAATTCTCTGCCTGGTTCTACCCGCTGCCCGGAACGCTACGCAGGGCAAAAGCGATTCCCGTCCTCCGTGCTTGCTTTTTCTCAGAAAGTGCCGTGGTGTGCGTTTTCGCCGGAAAACGCGTTTTCGGCCGAAAACGTGTACGTTTGCACTTCCCGGCGACAGGGAAGCTGCTAGACGGGAATTCTCTGCCTGGTTGTACCCGCTTACCGGAACGCTACGCAGGGCAAAAGCGATTCTCGTCCTCCGTGCTTGCTTTTTCTCAGAAAGAGCCGTGGTGTGCGTTTTCGCCAGAAAACGCGTTTTCGGCCGAAAACGTGTACGTTTGCACTTCCCCGCCACAGGGAAGCTGCTAGACGGGAATTCTCTGCCTGGTTCTACCCGCTGCCCGGAACGCTACGCAGGGCAAAAGCGATTCTCGTCCTCCGTGCTTGCTTTTTCTCAGAAAGAGCCGTGGTGTGCGTTTTCGCCGGAAAACGCGTTTTCGGCTGAAAACTTGTACGTTTGCTCTTCCCTGGCACAGGGAAGATGCTACCCAGGAATTCTCTGCCTGGTTCTACCCGCTGCCCGGAACGCTACGCAGGGCAAAAGCGATTCTCGTCCTCCGTGCTTGCTTTTTCTCAGAAAGAGCCGTGGTGTGCGTTTTCGCCGCAAAACGCGTTTTCGGCCGAAAACTAGTACTTTTGCTCTTCCCTGCCACAGGGAAGATGCTAGCCGGGAATTCTCTGCCTGGTTCTACCCGCTGCCCGGAACGCTACGCAGGGCAAAAGCGATTCTCGTCCTCCGTGCTTGCTTTTTCTCAGAAAGAGCCGTGGTGTGCGTTTTCGCCGGAAAACGCGTTTTCGGCCGAAAACGTGTACGTTTGCACTTCCCGGCCACAGGGAAGCTGCTAGACGGGAATTCTCTGCCTGGTTCTACCCGCTGCCAGGAACGCTACGCAGGGCAAAAGCGATTCTCGTCCTCCGTGCTTGCTTTTTCTCAGAAAGAGCAGTGGTGTGCGTTTTCGCCACAAAACGAGTTTTCGGCCGAAAACGTGTACGTTTGCACTTCCCCGCCACAGGGAAGCTGCTAGCCGGGAATTCTCTGCCTGGTTCTACCCGCTGCCCGGAACGCTACGCAGGGCAAAAGCGATTCTCGTCCTCCGTGCTTGCTTTTTCTCAGAAAGAGCCGTGGTGTGCGTTTTCGCCGGAAAACGCGTTTTCGGCCGAAAACCTGTACGTTTGCACTTCCCCGCCACAGGGAAGCTGCTAGCCGGGAATTCTCTGCCTGGTTCTACCCGCTGCCCGGAACGCTACGCAGGGCAAAAGCGGTTCTCGTCCTCCGTGCTTGCTTTTTCTCAGAAAGAGCCGTGGTGTGCGTTTTCGCCGGAAAACGCGTTTTCGGCCGAAAACGTGTACGTTTGCACTTCCCCGCCACAGGGAAGCTGCTAGCCGGGAATTCTCTGCCTGGTTCTACCCGCTGCCCGGAACGCTACGCAGGGCAAAAGCGATTCTCGTCCTCCGTGCTTGCTTTTTCTCAGAAAGAGCCGTGGTGTGCGTTTTCGCCGGAAAACGCGTTTTCGGCCGAAAACGTGTACGTTTGCACTTCCCCGCCACAGGGAAGCTGCTAGCCGGGAATTCTCTGCCTGGTTCTACCCGCTGCCCGGAACGCTACGCAGGGCAAAAGCGATTCTTGTCCTCCGTGCTTGCTTTTTCTCAGAAAGAGCCGTGGTGTGCGTTTTCGCCGCAAAACGCGTTTTCGGCTGAAAACTTGTACGTTTGCACTTCCCCGCCACAGGGAAGCTGCTAGCCGGGAATTCTCTGCCTGGTTCTACCCGCTGCCCGGAACGCTACGCAGGGCAAAAGCGATTCTCGTCCTCCGTGCTTGCTTTTTCTCAGAAAGAGCCGTGGTGTGCGTTTTCGCCGGAAAACGCGTTTTCGGCCGAAAACTTGTGCGTTTGCACTTCCCTGCCACAGGGAAGATGCTAGCCGGGAATTCTCTGCCTGGTTCTACCCGCTGCCCGGAACGCTACGCAGGGCAAAAGCGATTCTCGTCCTCCGTGCTTGCTTTTTCTCAGAAAGAACCGTGGTGTGCGTTTTCGCCGGAAAACGCGTTTTCGGCCGAAAACGTGTACGTTTGCACTTCCCCGCCACAGGGAAGCTGCTAGCCGGGAATTCTCTGCCTGGTTCTACCCGCTGCCCGGAACGCTACGCAGGGCAAAAGCGATTCTCGTCCTCCGTGCTTGCTTTTTCTCAGAAAGAGCCGTGGTGTGCGTTTTCGCCGGAAAACGCGTTTTCGGCCGAAAACTTGTACGTTTGCACTTCCCTGCCACAGGGAAGCTGCTAGCCGGGAATTCTCTGCCTGGTTCTACCCGCTGCCCGGAACGCTACGCAGGGCAAAAGCGATTCTCGTCCTCCGTGCTTGCTTTTTCTCAGAAAGAGCCGTGGTGTGCGTTTTCGCCGGAAAACGCGTTTTCGGCCGAAAACGTGTACGTTTGCACTTCCCCGCCACAGGGAAGCTGCTAGCCGGGAATTCTCTGCCTGGTTCTACCCGCTGCCCGGAACGCTACGCAGGGCAAAAGCGATTCTCGTCCTCCGTGCTTGCTTTTTCTCAGAAAGAGCCGTGGTGTGCGTTTTCGCCGGAAAACGCGTTTTCGGCCGAAAACGTGTACGTTTGCACTTCCCGGCGACAGGGAAGCTGCTAGACGGGAATTCTCTGCCTGGTTGTACCCGCTGCCCGGAACGCTACGCAGGGCAAAAGCGATTCTCGTCCTCCGTGCTTGCTTTTTCTCAGAAAGAGCCGTGGTGTGCGTTTTCGCCGGAAAACGCGTTTTCGGCCGAAAACGTGTACGTTTGCACTTTCCCGCCACAGGGAAGCTGCTAGACGGGAATTCTCTGCCTGGTTCTACCCGCTGCCCGGAACGCTACGCAGGGCAAAAGCGATTCTCGTCCTCCGTGCTTGCTTTTTCTCAGAAAGAGCCGTGGTGTGCGTTTTCGCCGCAAAACGCGTTTTCGGCCGAAAACGTGTACGTTTGCACTTCCCGGCGACAGGGAAGCTGCTAGACGGGAATTCTCTGCCTGGTTGTACCCGCTGCCCGTAACGCTACGCAGGGCAAAAGCGATTCTTGTCCTCCGTGCTTGCTTTTTCTCAGAAAGAGCCGTGGTGTGCGTTTTCGCCGGAAAACGCGTTTTCGGCCGAAAACGTGTACGTTTGCACTTCCCCGCCACAGGGAAGCTGCTAGCCGGGAATTCTCTGCCTGGTTCTACCCGCTGCCCGGAACGCTACGCAGGGCAAAAGCGATTCTCGTCCTCCGTGCTTGCTTTTTCTCAGAAAGAGCCGTGGTGTGCGTTTTCGCCGCAAAACGCGTTTTCGGCCGAAAACGTGTACGTTTGCACTTCCCCGCCACAGGGAAGCTGCTAGACGGGAATTCTCTGCCTGGTTCTACCCGCTGCCCGGAACGCTACGCAGGGCAAAAGCGATTCTCGTCCTCCGTGCTTGCTTTTTCTCAGAAAGAGCCGTGGTGTGCGTTTTCGGCGGAAAACGCGTTTTCGGCCGAAAACGTGTACGTTTGCACTTCCCGGCCACAGGGAAGCTGCTAGCAGGGAATTCTCTGCCTGGTTCTACCCGCTGCCCGGAACGCTACGCAGGGCAAAAGCGATTCTCGTCCTCCGTGCTTGCTTTTTCTCAGAAAGAGCCGTGGTGTGCGTTTTCGCCGCAAAACGAGTTTTCGGCCGAAAACGTGTACGTTTGCACTTCCCCGCCACAGGGAAGCTGCTAGCCGGGAATTCTCTGCCTGGTTCTACCCGCTGCCCGGAACGCTACGCAGGGCAAAAGCGATTCTCGTCCTCCGTGCTTGCTTTTTCTCAGAAAGAACCGTGGTGTGCGTTTTCGCCGGAAAATGCGTTTTCGGCCGAAAACGTGTACGTTTGCACTTCCCGGCCACAGGGAAGCTGCTAGCCGGGAATTCTCTGCCTGGTTCTACCCGCTGCCCGGAACGCTACGCAGGGCAAAAGCGATTCTCGTCCTCCGTGCTTGCTTTTTCTCAGAAAGAGCCGTGGTGTGCGTTTTCGCCGGAAAACGCCTTTTCGGCTGAAAACGTGTACGTTTGCACTTCCCCGCCACAGGGAAGCTGCTAGCCGGGAATTCTCTGCCTGGTTCTACCCGCTGCCCGGAACGCTACGCAGGGCAAAAGCGATTCCCGTCCTCCGTGCTTGCTTTTTCTCAGAAAGTGCCGTGGTGTGCGTTTTCGCCGGAAAACGCGTTTTCGGCCGAAAACGTGTACGTTTGCACTTCCCGGCGACAGGGAAGCTGCTAGACGGGAATTCTCTGCCTGGTTGTACCCGCTGCCCGGAACGCTACGCAGGGCAAAAGCGATTCTCGTCCTCCGTGCTTGCTTTTTCTCAGAAAGAGCCGTGGTGTGCGTTTTCGCCGGAAAACGCGTTTTCGGCCGAAAACGTGTACGTTTGCACTTCCCGGCCACAGGGAAGCTGCTAGCCGGGAATTCTCTGCCTGGTTCTACCCGCTGCCCGGAACGCTACGCAGGGCAAAAGCGATTCTCGTCCTCCGTGCTTGCTTTTTCTCAGAAAGAGCCGTGGTGTGCGTTTTCGCCGGAAAACGCGTTTTCGGACGAAAACGTGTACGTTTGCACTTCCCCGCCACAGGGAAGCTGCTAGCCGGGAATTCTCTGCCTGGTTCTACCCGCTGCCCGGAACGCTACGCAGGGCAAAAGCGATTCTCGTCCTCCGTGCTTGCTTTTTCTCAGAAAGAGCCGTGGTGTGCGTTTTCGCCGCAAAACGCGTTTTCGGCTGAAAACTTGTACGTTTGCACTTCCCCGCCACAGGGAAGCTGCTAGCCGGGAATTCTCTGCCTGGTTCTACCCGCTGCCCGGAACGCTACGCAGGGCAAAAGCGATTCTCGTCCTCCGTGCTTGCTTTTTCTCAGAAAGAGCCGTGGTGTGCGTTTTCGCCGGAAAACGCGTTTTCGGCCGAAAACTTGTACGTTTGCACTTCCCTGCCACAGGGAAGATGCTAGCCGGGAATTCTCTGCCTGGTTCTACCCGCTGCCCGGAACGCTACGCAGGGCAAAAGCGATTCTCGTCCTCCGTGCTTGCTTTTTCTCAGAAAGAGCCGTGGTGTGTGTTTTCGCCGGAAAACGCGTTTTCGGGCGAAAACATGTACGTTTGCACTTCCCCGCCACAGGGAAGCTGCTAGCCGGGAATTCTCTGCCTGGTTCTACCCGCTGCCCGGAACGCTACGCAGGGCAAAAGCGATTCTCGTCCTCCGTGCTTGCTTTTTCTCAGAAAGAGCCGTGGTGTGCGTTTTCGCCGGAAAACGCGTTTTCGGGCGAAAACATGTACGTTTGCACTTCCCCGCCACAGGGAAGCTGCTAGCCGGGAATTCTCTGCCTGGTTCTACCCGCTGCCCGGAACGCTACGCAGGGCAAAAGCGATTCTCGTCCTCCGTGCTTGCTTTTTCTCAGAAAGAGCCATGGTGTGCTTTTTCGCCGGAAAACGCGTTTTCGGCCGAAAACGTGTACGTTTGCACTTCCCCGCCACAGGGAAGCTGCTAGCCGGGAATTCTCTGCCTGGTTCTACCCGCTGCCCGGAACGCTACGCAGGGCAAAAGCGATTCTCGTCCTCCGTGCTTGCTTTTTCTCAGAAAGAGCCGTGGTGTGCGTTTTCGCCGCAAAACGCGTTTTCGGCCGAAAACGTGTACGTTTGCACTTCCCGGCCACAGGGAAGCTGCTAGCCGAGAATTCTCTGCCTGGTTCTACCCGCTGCCCGGAACGCTACGCAGGGCAAAAGCGATTCTCGTCCTCCGTGCTTGCTTTTTCTCAGAAAGAGCCGTGGTATGCGTTTTCGCCGCAAAACGAGTTTTCGGCCGAAAACGTGTACGTTTGCACTTCCCCGCCACAGGGAAGCTGCTAGACGGGAATTCTCTGCCTGGTTCTACCCGCTGCCCGGAACGCTACGCAGGGCAAAAGCGATTCTCGTCCTCCGTGCTTGCTTTTTCTCAGAAAGAGCCGTGGTGTGCGTTTTCGCCGGAAAACGCGTTTTCGGCCGAAAACGTGTACGTTTGCACTTCCCCGCCACAGGGAAGCTGCTAGCCGGGAATTCTCTGCCTGGTTCTACCCGCTGCCCGGAACGCTACGCAGGGCAAAAGCGATTCTCGTCCTCCGTGCTTGCTTTTTCTCAGAAAGAGCCGTGGTGTGCGTTTTCGCCGGAAAACGCGTTTTCGGCCGAAAACGTGTACGTTTGCACTTCCCCGCCACAGGGAAGCTGCTAGCCGGGAATTCTCTGCCTGGTTCTACCCGCTGCCCGGAACGCTACGCAGGGCAAAAGCGATTCTTGTCCTCCGTGCTTGCTTTTTCTCAGAAAGAGCCGTGGTGTGCGTTTTCGCCGCAAAACGCGTTTTCGGCTGAAAACTTGTACGTTTGCACTTCCCCGCCACAGGGAAGCTGCTAGCCGGGAATTCTCTGCCTGGTTCTACCCGCTGCCCGGAACGCTACGCAGGGCAAAAGCGATTCTCGTCCTCCGTGCTTGCTTTTTCTCAGAAAGAGCCGTGGTGTGCGTTTTCGCCGGAAAACGCGTTTTCGGCCGAAAACTTGTACGTTTGCACTTCCCTGCCACAGGGAAGCTGCTAGCCGGGAATTCTCTGCCTGGTTCTACCCGCTGCCCGGAACGCTACGCAGGGCAAAAGCGATTCTCGTCCTCCGTGCTTGCTTTTTCTCAGAAAGAGCCGTGGTGTGCGTTTTCGCCGGAAAACGCGTTTTCGGCCGAAAACGTGTACGTTTGCACTTCCCCGCCACAGGGAAGCTGCTAGCCGGGAATTCTCTGCCTGGTTCTACCCGCTGCCCGGAACGCTACGCAGGGCAAAAGCGATTCTCGTCCTCCGTGCTTGCTTTTTCTCAGAAAGAGCCGTGGTGTGCGTTTTCGCCGGAAAACGCGTTTTCGGCCGAAAACTTGTACGTTTGCACTTCCCTGCCACAGGGAAGATGCTAGCCGGTAATTCTCTGCCTGGTTCTACCCGCTGCCCGGAACGCTACGCAGGGCAAAAGCGATTCTCGTCCTCCGTGCTTGCTTTTTCTCAGAAAGAGCCGTGGTGTGCGTTTTCGCCGGAAAACGCGTTTTCGGCCGAAAACGTGTACGTTTGCACTTCCCCGCCACAGGGAAGCTGCTAGCCGGGAATTCTCTGCCTGGTTCTACCCGCTGCCCGGAACGCTACGCAGGGCAAAAGCGATTCTCGTCCTCCGTGCTTGCTTTTTCTCAGAAAGAGCCGTGGTGTGCGTTTTCGCCGGAAAACGCGTTTTCGGCCGAAAACGTGTACGTTTGCACTTCCCGGCGACAGGGAAGCTGCTAGACGGGAATTCTCTGCCTGGTTGTACCCGCTGCCCGGAACGCTACGCAGGGCAAAAGCGATTCTCGTCCTCCGTGCTTGCTTTTTCTCAGAAAGAGCCGTGGTGTGCGTTTTCGCCGGAAAACGCGTTTTCGGCCGAAAACGTGTACGTTTGCACTTCCCCGCCACAGGGAAGCTGCTAGACGGGAATTCTCTGCCTGGTTCTACCCGCTGCCCGGAACGCTACGCAGGGCAAAAGCGATTCTCGTCCTCCGTGCTTGCTTTTTCTCAGAAAGAGCCGTGGTGTGCGTTTTCGCCGCAAAACGCGTTTTCGGCTGAAAACGTGTACGTTTGCACTTCCCGGCGACAGGGAAGCTGCTAGACGGGAATTCTCTGCCTGGTTGTACCCGCTGCCCGTAACGCTACGCAGGGCAAAAGCGATTCTCGTCCTCCGTGCTTGCTTTTTCTCAGAAAGAGCCGTGGTGTGCGTTTTCGCCGCAAAACGCGTTTTCGGCCGAAAACGTGTACGTTTGCACTTCCCCGCCACAGGGAAGCTGCTAGCCGGGAATTCTCTGCCTGGTTCTACCCGCTGCCCGGAACGCTACGCAGGGCAAAAGCGATTCTCGTCCTCCGTGCTTGCTTTTTCTCAGAAAGAGCCGTGGTGTGCGTTTTCGCCGCAAAACGCGTTTTCGGCCGAAAACGTGTACGTTTGCACTTCCCCGCCACAGGGAAGCTGCTAGACGGGAATTCTCTGCCTGGTTCTACCCGCTGCCCGGAACGCTACGCAGGGCAAAAGCGATTCTCGTCCTCCGTGCTTGCTTTTTCTCAGAAAGAGCCGTGGTGTGCGTTTTCGCCGGAAAACGCGTTTTCGGCCGAAAACGTGTACGTTTGCACTTCCCGGCCACAGGGAAGCTGCTAGCAGGGAATTCTCTGCCTGGTTGTACCCGCTGCCCGGAACGCTACGCAGGGCAAAAGCGATTCTCGTCCTCCGTGCTTGCTTTTTCTCAGAAAGAGCCGTGGTGTGCGTTTTCGCCGCAAAACGAGTTTTCGGCCGAAAACGTGTACGTTTGCACTTCCCCGCCACAGGGAAGCTGCTAGCCGGGAATTCTCTGCCTGGTTCTACCCGCTGCCCGGAACGCTACGCAGGGCAAAAGCGATTCTCGTCCTCCGTGCTTGCTTTTTCTCAGAAAGAACCGTGGTGTGCGTTTTCGCCGGAAAACGCGTTTTCGGCCGAAAACGTGTACGTTTGCACTTCCCGGCCACAGGGAAGCTGCTAGCCGGGAATTCTCTGCCTGGTTCTACCCGCTGCCCGGAACGCTACGCAGGGCAAAAGCGATTCTCGTCCTCCGTGCTTGCTTTTTCTCAGAAAGAGCCGTGGTGTGCGTTTTCGCCGGAAAACGCCTTTTCGGCTGAAAACGTGTACGTTTGCACTTCCCCGCCACAGGGAAGCTGCTAGCCGGGAATTCTCTGCCTGGTTCTACCCGCTGCCCGGAACGCTACGCAGGGCAAAAGCGATTCCCGTCCTCCGTGCTTGCTTTTTCTCAGAAAGTGCCGTGGTGTGCGTTTTCGCCGGAAAACGCGTTTTCGGCCGAAAACGTGTACGTTTGCACTTCCCGGCGACAGGGAAGCTGCTAGACGGGAATTCTCTGCCTGGTTGTACCCGCTGCCCGGAACGCTACGCAGGGCAAAAGCGATTCTCGTCCTCCGTGCTTGCTTTTTCTCAGAAAGAGCCGTGGTGTGCGTTTTCGCCGGAAAACGCGTTTTCGGCCGAAAACGTGTACGTTTGCACTTCCCCGCCACAGGGAAGCTGCTAGACGGGAATTCTCTGCCTGGTTCTACCCGCTGCCCGGAACGCTACGCAGGGCAAAAGCGATTCTCGTCCTCCGTGCTTGCTTTTTCTCAGAAAGAGCCGTGGTGTGCGTTTTCGCCGGAAAACGCGTTTTCGGCTGAAAACTTGTACGTTTGCTCTTCCCTGGCACAGGGAAGATGCTAGCCAGGAATTCTCTGCCTGGTTCTACCCGCTGCCCGGAACGCTACGCAGGGCAAAAGCGATTCTCGTCCTCTGTGCTTGCTTTTTCTCAGAAAGAGCCGTGGTGTGCGTTTTCGCCGCAAAACGCGTTTTCGGCCGAAAACTAGTACTTTTGCTCTTCCCTGCCACAGGGAAGATGCCAGCCGGGAATTCTCTGCCTGGTTCTACCCGCTGCCCGGAACGCTACGCAGGGCAAAAGCGATTCTCGTCCTCCGTGCTTGCTTTTTCTCAGAAAGAGCCGTGGTGTGCGTTTTCGCCGGAAAACGCGTTTTCGGCCGAAAACGTGTACGTTTGCACTTCCCGGCCACAGGGAAGCTGCTAGACGGGAATTCTCTGCCTGGTTCTACCCGCTGCCAGGAACGCTACGCAGGGCAAAAGCGATTCTCGTCCTCCGTGCTTGCTTTTTCTCAGAAAGAGCAGTGGTGTGCGTTTTCGCCACAAAACGAGTTTTCAGCCGAAAACGTGTACGTTTGCACTTCCCCGCCACAGGGAAGCTGCTAGACAGGAATTCTCTGCCTGGTTCTACCCGCTGCCCGGAACGCTACGCAGGGCAAAAGCGATTCTCGTCCTCCGTGCTTGCTTTTTCTCAGAAAGAGCCGTGGTGTGCGTTTTCGCCGGAAAACGCGTTTTCGGCCGAAAACCTGTACGTTTGCACTTCCCCGCCACAGGGAAGCTGCTAGCCGGGAATTCTCTGCCTGGTTCTACCCGCTGCCCGGAACGCTACGCAGGGCAAAAGCGGTTCTCGTCCTCCGTGCATGCTTTTTCTCAGAAAGAGCCGTGGTGTGCGTTTTCGCCGGAAAACGCGTTTTCGGCCGAAAACGTGTACGTTTGCACTTCCCCGCCACAGGGAAGCTGCTAGCCGGGAATTCTCTGCCTGGTTCTACCCGCTGCCCGGAACGCTACGCAGGGCAAAAGCGATTCTCGTCCTCCGTGCTTGCTTTTTCTCAGAAAGAGCCGTGGTGTGCGTTTTCGCCGGAAAACGCGTTTTCGGCCGAAAACGTGTACGTTTGCACTTCCCCGCCACAGGGAAGCTGCTAGCCGGGAATTCTCTGCCTGGTTCTACCCGCTGCCCGGAACGCTACGCAGGGCAAAAGCGATTCTTGTCCTCCGTGCTTGCTTTTTCTCAGAAAGAGCCGTGGTGTGCGTTTTCGCCGCAAAACGCGTTTTCGGCTGAAAACTTGTACGTTTGCACTTCCCCGCCACAGGGAAGCTGCTAGCCGGGAATTCTCTGCCTGGTTCTACCCGCTGCCCGGAACGCTACGCAGGGCAAAAGCGATTCTCGTCCTCCGTGCTTGCTTTTTCTCAGAAAGAGCCGTGGTGTGCGTTTTCGCCGGAAAACGCGTTTTCGGCCGAAAACTTGTGCGTTTGCACTTCCCTGCCACAGGGAAGCTGCTAGCCGGGAATTCTCTGCCTGGTTCTACCCGCTGCCCGGAACGCTACGCAGGGCAAAAGCGATTCTCGTCCTCCGTGCTTGCTTTTTCTCAGAAAGAGCCGTGGTGTGCGTTTTCGCCGGAAAACGCGTTTTCGGCCGAAAACGTGTACGTTTGCACTTCCCCGCCACAGGGAAGCTGCTAGCCGGGAATTCTCTGCCTGGTTCTACCCGCTGCCCGGAACGCTACGCAGGGCAAAAGCGATTCTCGTCCTCCGTGCTTGCTTTTTCTCAGAAAGAGCCGTGGTGTGCGTTTTCGCCGGAAAACGCGTTTTCGGCCGAAAACTTGTACGTTTGCACTTCCCTGCCACAGGGAAGCTGCTAGCCGGGAATTCTCTGCCTGGTTCTACCCGCTGCCCGGAACGCTACGCAGGGCAAAAGCGATTCTCGTCCTCCGTGCTTGCTTTTTCTCAGAAAGAGCCGTGGTGTGCGTTTTCGCCGGAAAACGCGTTTTCGGCCGAAAACGTGTACGTTTGCACTTCCCGGCCACAGGGAAGCTGCTAGCCGGGAATTCTCTGCCTGGTTCTACCCGCTGCCCGGAACGCTACGCAGGGCAAAAGCGATTCTCGTCCTCCGTGCTTGCTTTTTCTCAGAAAGAGCCGTGGTGTGCGTTTTCGCCGGAAAACGCGTTTTCGGCCGAAAACGTGTACGTTTGCACTTCCCGGCGACAGGGAAGCTGCTAGACGGGAATTCTCTGCCTGGTTGTACCCGCTGCCCGGAACGCTACGCAGGGCAAAAGCGATTCTCGTCCTCCGTGCTTGCTTTTTCTCAGAAAGAGCCGTGGTGTGCGTTTTCGCCGGAAAACGCGTTTTCGGCCGAAAACGTGTACGTTTGCACTTTCCCGCCACAGGGAAGCTGCTAGACGGGAATTCTCTGCCTGGTTCTACCCGCTGCCCGGAACGCTACGCAGGGCAAAAGCGATTCTCGTCCTCCGTGCTTGCTTTTTCTCAGAAAGAGCCGTGGTGTGCGTTTTCGCCGCAAAACGCGTTTTCGGCCGAAAACGTGTACGTTTGCACTTCCCGGCCACAGGGAAGCTGCTAGACGGGAATTCTCTGCCTGGTTGTACCCGCTGCCCGTAACGCTACGCAGGGCAAAAGCGATTCTTGTCCTCCGTGCTTGCTTTTTCTCAGAAAGAGCCGTGGTGTGCGTTTTCGCCGGAAAACGCGTTTTCGGCCGAAAACGTGTACGTTTGCACTTCCCCGCCACAGGGAAGCTGCTAGCCGGGAATTCTCTGCCTGGTTCTACCCGCTGCCCGGAACGCTACGCAGGGCAAAAGCGATTCTCGTCCTCCGTGCTTGCTTTTTCTCAGAAAGAGCCGTGGTGTGCGTTTTCGGCGGAAAACGCGTTTTCGGCCGAAAACGTGTACGTTTGCACTTCCCGGCCACAGGGAAGCTGCTAGCAGGGAATTCTCTGCCTGGTTCTACCCGCTGCCCGGAACGCTACGCAGGGCAAAAGCGATTCTCGTCCTCCGTGCTTGCTTTTTCTCAGAAAGAGCCGTGGTGTGCGTTTTCGCCGCAAAACGAGTTTTCGGCCGAAAACGTGTACGTTTGCACTTCCCCGCCACAGGGAAGCTGCTAGCCGGGAATTCTCTGCCTGGTTCTACCCGCTGCCCGGAACGCTACGCAGGGCAAAAGCGATTCTCGTCCTCCGTGCTTGCTTTTTCTCAGAAAGAACCGTGGTGTGCGTTTTCGCCGGAAAACGCGTTTTCGGCCGAAAACGTGTACGTTTGCACTTCCCGGCCACAGGGAAGCTGCTAGCCGGGAATTCTCTGCCTGGTTCTACCCGCTGCCCGGAACGCTACGCAGGGCAAAAGCGATTCTCGTCCTCCGTGCTTGCTTTTTCTCAGAAAGAGCCGTGGTGTGCGTTTTCGCCGGAAAACGCCTTTTCGGCTGAAAACGTGTACGTTTGCACTTCCCCGCCACAGGGAAGCTGCTAGCCGGGAATTCTCTGCCTGGTTCTACCCGCTGCCCGGAACGCTACGCAGGGCAAAAGCGATTCCCGTCCTCCGTGCTTGCTTTTTCTCAGAAAGTGCCGTGGTGTGCGTTTTCGCCGGAAAACGCGTTTTCGGCCGAAAACGTGTACGTTTGCACTTCCCGGCGACAGGGAAGCTGCTAGACGGGAATTCTCTGCCTGGTTGTACCCGCTGCCCGGAACGCTACGCAGGGCAAAAGCGATTCTCGTCCTCCGTGCTTGCTTTTTCTCAGAAAGAGCCGTGGTGTGCGTTTTCGCCGGAAAACGCGTTTTCGGCCGAAAACGTGTACGTTTGCACTTCCCGGCCACAGGGAAGCTGCTAGCCGGGAATTCTCTGCCTGGTTCTACCCGCTGCCCGGAACGCTACGCAGGGCAAAAGCGATTCTCGTCCTCCGTGCTTGCTTTTTCTCAGAAAGAGCCGTGGTGTGCGTTTTCGCCGCAAAACGTGTTTTCGGCCGAAAAAGTGTACGTTTGCACTTCCCCGCCACAGGGAAGCTGCTAGCCGGGAATTCTCTGCCTGGTTCTACCCGCTGCCCGGAACGCTACGCAGGGCAAAAGCGATTGTCGTCCTCCGTGCTTGCTTTTTCTCAGAAAGAGCCGCGGTGTGCGTTTTCGCCGCAAAACGCGTTTTCGGCCGAAAACGTGTACGTTTGCACTTCCCCGCCACAGGGAAGTTGCTAGCCGGGAATTCTCTGCCTGGTTCTACCCGCTGCCCGGAACGCTACGCAGGGCAAAAGCGGTTCTCGTCCTCCGTGCTTGCTTTTTCTCAGAAAGAGCCGCGGTGTGCGTTTTCGCCGGAAAACGAGTTTTCGGCCGAAAACGTGTACGTTTGCACTTCCCCGCCACAGGGAAGCTGCTAGCCGGGAATTCTCTGCCTGGTTCTACCCGCTGCCCGGAACGCTACGCAGGGCAAAAGCGGTTCTCGTCCTCCGTGCTTGCTTTTTCTCAGAAAGAGCCGTGGTGTGCGTTTTCGCCGGAAAACGCGTTTTCGGCCGAAAACGTGTACGTTTGCACTTCCCCGCCACAGGGAAGCTGCTAGCCGGGAATTCTCTGCCTGGTTCTACCCGCTGCCCGGAACGCTACGCAGGGCAAAAGCGGTTCTCGTCCTCCGTGCTTGCTTTTTCTCAGAAAGAGCCGTGGTGTGCGTTTGCGCCGGAAAACGTGTTTTCGGCCGAAAACGTGTACGTTTGCACTTCCCCGCCACAGGGAAGCTGCTAGACGGGAATTCTCTGCCTGGTTCTACCCGCTGCCCGGAACGCTACGCAGGGCAAAAGCGGTTCTCGTCCTCCGTGCTTGCTTTTTCTCAGAAAGAGCCGCGGTGTGCGTTTTCGCCGCAAAACGCGTTTTCGGCCGAAAACGTGTACGTTTGCACTTCCCCGCCACAGGGAAGCTGCTAGCCGGGAATTCTCTGCCTGGTTCTACCCGCTGCCCGGAACGCTACGCAGGGCAAAAGCGGTTCTCGTCCTCCGTGCTTGCTTTTTCTCAGAAAGAGCCGCGGTGTGCGTTTTCGCCGGAAAACGCGTTTTCGGCCGAAAACGTGTACGTTTGCACTTCCCCGCCACAGGGAAGCTGCTAGCCGGGAATTCTCTGCCTGGTTCTACGCGCTGCCCGGAACGCTACGCAGGGCAAAAGCGGTTCTCGTCCTCCGTGCTTGCTTTTTCTCAGAAAGAGCCGTGGTGTGCGTTTTCGCCGGAAAACGCGTTTTCGGCCGAAAACGTGTACGTTTGCACTTCCCGGCCACAGGGAAGCTGCTAGCCGGGAATTCTCTGCCTGGTTCTACCCGCTGCCCGGAACGCTACGCAGGGCAAAAGCGATTCTCGTCCTCCGTGCTTGCTTTTTCTCAGAAAGAGCCGTGGTGTGCGTTTTCGCCGGAAAACGCCTTTTCGGCTGAAAACGTGTACGTTTGCACTTCCCCGCCACAGGGAAGCTGCTAGCCGGGAATTCTCTGCCTGGTTCTACCCGCTGCCCGGAACGCTACGCAGGGCAAAAGCGATTCCCGTCCTCCGTGCTTGCTTTTTCTCAGAAAGTGCCGTGGTGTGCGTTTTCGCCGGAAAACGCGTTTTCGGCCGAAAACGTGTACGTTTGCACTTCCCGGCGACAGGGAAGCTGCTAGACGGGAATTCTCTGCCTGGTTGTACCCGCTGCCCGGAACGCTACGCAGGGCAAAAGCGATTCTCGTCCTCCGTGCTTGCTTTTTCTCAGAAAGAGCCGTGGTGTGCGTTTTCGCCGGAAAACGCGTTTTCGGCCGAAAACGTGTACGTTTGCACTTCCCGGCCACAGGGAAGCTGCTAGCCGGGAATTCTCTGCCTGGTTCTACCCGCTGCCCGGAACGCTACGCAGGGCAAAAGCGATTCTCGTCCTCCGTGCTTGCTTTTTCTCAGAAAGAGCCGTGGTGTGCGTTTTCGCCGCAAAACGTGTTTTCGGCCGAAAAAGTGTACGTTTGCACTTCCCCGCCACAGGGAAGCTGCTAGCCGGGAATTCTCTGCCTGGTTCTACCCGCTGCCCGGAACGCTACGCAGGGCAAAAGCGATTGTCGTCCTCCGTGCTTGCTTTTTCTCAGAAAGAGCCGCGGTGTGCGTTTTCGCCGCAAAACGCGTTTTCGGCCGAAAACGTGTACGTTTGCACTTCCCCGCCACAGGGAAGTTGCTAGCCGGGAATTCTCTGCCTGGTTCTACCCGCTGCCCGGAACGCTACGCAGGGCAAAAGCGGTTCTCGTCCTCCGTGCTTGCTTTTTCTCAGAAAGAGCCGCGGTGTGCGTTTTCGCCGGAAAACGAGTTTTCGGCCGAAAACGTGTACGTTTGCACTTCCCCGCCACAGGGAAGCTGCTAGCCGGGAATTCTCTGCCTGGTTCTACCCGCTGCCCGGAACGCTACGCAGGGCAAAAGCGGTTCTCGTCCTCCGTGCTTGCTTTTTCTCAGAAAGAGCCGTGGTGTGCGTTTTCGCCGGAAAACGCGTTTTCGGCCGAAAACGTGTACGTTTGCACTTCCCCGCCACAGGGAAGCTGCTAGCCGGGAATTCTCTGCCTGGTTCTACCCGCTGCCCGGAACGCTACGCAGGGCAAAAGCGGTTCTCGTCCTCCGTGCTTGCTTTTTCTCAGAAAGAGCCGTGGTGTGCGTTTGCTCCGGAAAACGTGTTTTCGGCCGAAAACGTGTACGTTTGCACTTCCCCGCCACAGGGAAGCTGCTAGACGGGAATTCTCTGCCTGGTTCTACCCGCTGCCCCGAACGCTACGCAGGGCAAAAGCGGTTCTCGTCCTCCGTGCTTGCTTTTTCTCAGAAAGAGCCGCGGTGTGCGTTTTCGCCGCAAAACGCGTTTTCGGCCGAAAACGTGTACGTTTGCACTTCCCCGCCACAGGGAAGCTGCTAGCCGGGAATTCTCTGCCTGGTTCTACCCGCTGCCCGGAACGCTACGCAGGGCAAAAGCGGTTCTCGTCCTCCGTGCTTGCTTTTTCTCAGAAAGAGCCGCGGTGTGCGTTTTCGCCGGAAAACGCGTTTTCGGCCGAAAACGTGTACGTTTGCACTTCCCCGCCACAGGGAAGCTGCTAGCCGGGAATTCTCTGCCTGGTTCTACGCGCTGCCCGGAACGCTACGCAGGGCAAAAGCGGTTCTCGTCCTCCGTGCTTGCTTTTTCTCAGAAAGAGCCGTGGTGTGCGTTTTCGCCGGAAAACGCGTTTTCGGCCGAAAACGTGTACGTTTGCACTTCCCGGCCACAGGGAAGCTGCTAGCCGGGAATTCTCTGCCTGGTTCTACCCGCTGCCCGGAACGCTACGCAGGGCAAAAGCGATTCTCGTCCTCCGTGCTTGCTTTTTCTCAGAAAGAGCCGTGGTGTGCGTTTTCGCCGCAAAACGCGTTTTCGGCCGAAAACGTGTACGTTTGCACTTCCCCGCCACAGGGAAGCTGCTAGCCGGGAATTCTCTGCCTGGTTCTACCCGCTGCCCGGAACGCTACGCAGGGCAAAAGCGATTCTCGTCCTCCGTGCTTGCTTTTTCTCAGAAAGAGCCGTGGTGTGCGTTTTCGCCTGAAAATGCTTTTTCGGCCGAAAACGTGTACGTTTGCACTTCCCCGCCACAGGGAAGCTGCTAGCCGGGAATTCTCTGCCTGGTTCTACCCCCTGCCCGGAACGCTACGCAGGGCAAAAGCGATTCTCGTCCTCCGTGCTTGCTTTTTCTCAGAAAGAGCCGTGGTGTGCGTTTTCGCCGGAAAACGCGTTTTCGGCCGAAAACGTGTACGTTTGCACTTCCCCGCCACAGGGAAGCTGCTAGCCGGGAATTCTCTGCCTGGTTCTACCCGCTGCCCGGAACGCTACGCAGGGCAAAAGCGATTCTCGTCCTCCGTGCTTGCTTTTTCTCAGAAAGAGCCGTGGTGTGCGTTTTCGCCGGAAAACGCGTTTTCGGCCGAAAACGTGTACGTTTGCACTTCCCCGCCACAGGGAAGCTGCTAGCCGGGAATTCTCTGCCTGGTTTTACCCGCTGCCCGGAACGCTACGCAGGGCAAAAGCGATTCTCGTCCTCCGTGCTTGCTTTTTCTCAGAAAGAGCCGTGGTGTGCGTTTTCGCCGGAAAACGCGTTTTCGGCCGAAAACGTGTACGTTTGCACTTCCCCGCCACAGGGAAGCTGCTAGCCGGGAATTCTCTGCCTGGTTCTACCCGCTGCCCGGAACGCTACGCAGGGCAAAAGCGATTCTCGTCCTCCGTGCTTGCTTTTTCTCAGAAAGAGCCGTGGTGTGCGTTTTCGCCGGAAAACGCGTTTTCGGCCGAAAACGTGTACGTTTGCACTTCCCGGCCACAGGGAAGCTGCTAGCCGGGAATTCTCTGCCTGGTTCTACCCGCTGCCCGGAACGCTACGCAGGGCAAAAGCGATTCTCGTCCTCCGTGCTTGCTTTTTCTCAGAAAGAGCCGTGGTGTGCGTTTTCGCCGGAAAACGCGTTTTCGGCCGAAAACGTGTACGTTTGCACTTCCCCGCCACAGGGAAGCTGCTAGCCGGGAATTCTCTGCCTGGTTCTACCCGCTGCCCGGAACGCTACGCAGGGCAAAAGCGATTCTCGTCCTCCGTGCTTGCTTTTTCTCAGAAAGAGCCGTGGTGTGCGTTTTCGCCGCAAAACGCGTTTTCTGCCAAAAACGTGTACGTTTGCACTTCCCCGCCACAGGGAAGCTGCTAGCCGGGAATTCTCTGCCTGGTTTTACCCGCTGCCCGGAACGCTACGCAGGGCAAAAGCGATTCTCGTCCTCCGTGCTTGCTTTTTCTCAGAAAGAGCCGTGGTGTGCGTTTTCGCCGGAAAACGCGTTTTCGGCCGAAAACGTGTACGTTTGCACTTCCCCGCCACAGGGAAGCTGCTAGCCGGGAATTCTCTGCCTGGTTGTACCCGCTGCCCGGAACGCTACGCAGGGCAAAAGCGATTCTTGTCCTCCGTGCTTGCTTTTTCTCAGAAAGAGCCGTGGTGTGCGTTTTCGCCGGAAAACGAGTTTTCGGCCGAAAACGTGTACGTTTGCACTTCCCCGCCACAGGGAAGCTGCTAGCCGGGAATTCTCTGCCTGGTTTTACCCGCTGCCCGGAACGCTACGCAGGGCAAAAGCGATTCTCGTCCTCCGTGCTTGCTTTTTCTCAGAAAGAGCCGTGGTGTGCGTTTTCGCCGGAAAACGCGTTTTCGGCCGAAAACGTGTACGTTTGCACTTCCCCGCCACAGGGAAGCTGCTAGCCGGGAATTCTCTGCCTGGTTCTACCCGCTGCCCGGAACGCTACGCAGGGCAAAAGCGATTCTCGTCCTCCGTGCTTGCTTTTTCTCAGAAAGAGCCGTGGTGTGCGTTTTCGCCGGAAAACGCGTTTTCGGCCGAAAACGTGTACGTTTGCACTTCCCCGCCACAGGGAAGCTGCTAGCCGGGAATTCTCTGCCTGGTTCTACCCGCTGCCCGGAACGCTACGCAGGGCAAAAGCGATTCTTGTCCTCCGTGCTTGCTTTTTCTCAGAAAGAGCCGTGGTGTGCGTTTTCGCCGCAAAACGCGTTTTCGGCTGAAAACTTGTACGTTTGCACTTCCCCGCCACAGGGAAGCTGCTAGCCGGGAATTCTCTGCCTGGTTCTACCCGCTGCCCGGAACGCTACGCAGGGCAAAAGCGATTCTCGTCCTCCGTGCTTGCTTTTTCTCAGAAAGAGCCGTGGTGTGCGTTTTCGCCGGAAAACGCGTTTTCGGCCGAAAACTTGTGCGTTTGCACTTCCCTGCCACAGGGAAGATGCTAGCCGGGAATTCTCTGCCTGGTTCTACCCGCTGCCCGGAACGCTACGCAGGGCAAAAGCGATTCTCGTCCTCCGTGCTTGCTTTTTCTCAGAAAGAGCCGTGGTGTGCGTTTTCGCCGGAAAACGCGTTTTCGGCCGAAAACGTGTACGTTTGCACTTCCCCGCCACAGGGAAGCTGCTAGCCGGGAATTCTCTGCCTGGTTCTACCCGCTGCCCGGAACGCTACGCAGGGCAAAAGCGATTCTCGTCCTCCGTGCTTGCTTTTTCTCAGAAAGAGCCGTGGTGTGCGTTTTCGCCGGAAAACGCGTTTTCGGCCGAAAACTTGTACGTTTGCACTTCCCTGCCACAGGGAAGCTGCTAGCCGGGAATTCTCTGCCTGGTTCTACCCGCTGCCCGGAACGCTACGCAGGGCAAAAGCGATTCTCGTCCTCCGTGCTTGCTTTTTCTCAGAAAGAGCCGTGGTGTGCGTTTTCGCCGGAAAACGCGTTTTCGGCCGAAAACGTGTACGTTTGCACTTCCCGGCCACAGGGAAGCTGCTAGCCGGGAATTCTCTGCCTGGTTCTACCCGCTGCCCGGAACGCTACGCAGGGCAAAAGCGATTCTCGTCCTCCGTGCTTGCTTTTTCTCAGAAAGAGCCGTGGTGTGCGTTTTCGCCGGAAAACGCGTTTTCGGCCGAAAACGTGTACGTTTGCACTTCCCGGCGACAGGGAAGCTGCTAGACGGGAATTCTCTGCCTGGTTGTACCCGCTGCCCGGAACGCTACGCAGGGCAAAAGCGATTCTCGTCCTCCGTGCTTGCTTTTTCTCAGAAAGAGCCGTGGTGTGCGTTTTCGCCGGAAAACGCGTTTTCGGCCGAAAACGTGTACGTTTGCACTTTCCCGCCACAGGGAAGCTGCTAGACGGGAATTCTCTGCCTGGTTCTACCCGCTGCCCGGAACGCTACGCAGGGCAAAAGCGATTCTCGTCCTCCGTGCTTGCTTTTTCTCAGAAAGAGCCGTGGTGTGCGTTTTCGCCGCAAAACGCGTTTTCGGCCGAAAACGTGTACGTTTGCACTTCCCGGCGACAGGGAAGCTGCTAGACGGGAATTCTCTGCCTGGTTGTACCCGCTGCCCGTAACGCTACGCAGGGCAAAAGCGATTCTTGTCCTCCGTGCTTGCTTTTTCTCAGAAAGAGCCGTGGTGTGCGTTTTCGCCGGAAAACGCGTTTTCGGCCGAAAACGTGTACGTTTGCACTTCCCGGCGACAGGGAAGCTGCTAGCCGGGAATTCTCTGCCTGGTTGTACCCGCTGCCCGGAACGCTACGCAGGGCAAAAGCGATTCTCGTCCTCCGTGCTTGCTTTTTCTCAGAAAGAGCCGTGGTGTGCGTTTTCGCCGGAAAACGCGTTTTCGGCCGAAAACGTGTACGTTTGCACTTCCCGGCCACAGGGAAGCTGCTAGCCGGGAATTCTCTGCCTGGTTCTACCCGCTGCCCGGAACGCTACGCAGGGCAAAAGCGATTCTCGTCCTCCGTGCTTGCTTTTTCTCAGAAAGAGCCGTGGTGTGCGTTTTCGCCGCAAAACGAGTTTTCGGCCGAAAACGTGTACGTTTGCACTTCCCCGCCACAGGGAAGCTGCTAGCCGGGAATTCTCTGCCTGGTTCTACCCGCTGCCCGGAACGCTACGCAGGGCAAAAGCGATTCTCGTCCTCCGTGCTTGCTTTTTCTCAGAAAGAGCCGTGGTGTGCGTTTTCGCCGGAAAACGCGTTTTCGGCCGAAAACGTGTACGTTTGCACTTCCCGGCCACAGGGAAGCTGCTAGCCGGGAATTCTCTGCCTGGTTCTACCCGCTGCCCGGAACGCTACGCAGGGCAAAAGCGATTCTCGTCCTCCGTGCTTGCTTTTTCTCAGAAAGAGCCGTGGTGTGCGTTTTCGCCAGAAAACGCCTTTTCGGCTGAAAACGTGTACGTTTGCACTTCCCCGCCACAGGGAAGCTGCTAGCCGGGAATTCTCTGCCTGGTTCTACCCGCTGCCCGGAACGCTACGCAGGGCAAAAGCGATTCCCGTCCTCCGTGCTTGCTTTTTCTCAGAAAGTGCCGTGGTGTGCGTTTTCGCCGGAAAACGCGTTTTCGGCCGAAAACGTGTACGTTTGCACTTCCCGGCGACAGGGAAGCTACTAGACGGGAATTCTCTGCCTGGTTGTACCCGCTGCCCGGAACGCTACGCAGGGCAAAAGCGATTCTCGTCCTCCGTGCTTGCTTTTTCTCAGAAAGAGCCGTGGTGTGCGTTTTCGCCGGAAAACGCGTTTTCGGCCGAAAACGTGTACGTTTGCACTTCCCGGCCACAGGGAAGCTGCTAGCCGGGAATTCTCTGCCTGGTTCTACCCGCTGCCCGGAACGCTACGCAGGGCAAAAGCGATTCTCGTCCTCCGTGCTTGCTTTTTCTCAGAAAGAGCCGTGGTGTGCGTTTTCGCCGCAAAACGTGTTTTCGGCCGAAAAAGTGTACGTTTGCACTTCCCCGCCACAGGGAAGCTGCTAGCCGGGAATTCTCTGCCTGGTTCTACCCGCTGCCCGGAACGCTACGCAGGGCAAAAGCGATTGTCGTCCTCCGTGCTTGCTTTTTCTCAGAAAGAGCCGCGGTGTGCGTTTTCGCCGCAAAACGCGTTTTCGGCCGAAAACGTGTACGTTTGCACTTCCCGGCCACAGGGAAGTTGCTAGCCGGGAATTCTCTGCCTGGTTCTACCCGCTGCCCGGAACGCTACGCAGGGCAAAAGCGGTTCTCGTCCTCCGTGCTTGCTTTTTCTCAGAAAGAGCCGCGGTGTGCGTTTTCGCCGGAAAACGAGTTTTCGGCCGAAAACGTGTACGTTTGCACTTCCCCGCCACAGGGAAGCTGCTAGCCGGGAATTCTCTGCCTGGTTCTACCCGCTGCCCGGAACGCTACGCAGGGCAAAAGCGGTTCTCGTCCTCCGTGCTTGCTTTTTCTCAGAAAGAGCCGTGGTGTGCGTTTTCGCCGGAAAACGCGTTTTCGGCCGAAAACGTGTACGTTTGCACTTCCCCGCCACAGGGAAGCTGCTAGCCGGGAATTCTCTGCCTGGTTCTACCCGCTGCCCGGAACGCTACGCAGGGCAAAAGCGGTTCTCGTCCTCCGTGCTTGGTTTTTCTCAGAAAGAGCCGTGGTGTGCGTTTGCGCCGGAAAACGTGTTTTCGGCCGAAAACGTGTACGTTTGCACTTCCCCGCCACAGGGAAGCTGCTAGACGGGAATTCTCTGCCTGGTTCTACCCGCTGCCCGGAACGCTACGCAGGGCAAAAGCGGTTCTCGTCCTCCGTGCTTGCTTTTTCTCAGAAAGAGCCGCGGTGTGCGTTTTCGCCGCAAAACGCGTTTTCGGCCGAAAACGTGTACGTTTGCACTTCCCCGCCACAGGGAAGCTGCTAGCCGGGAATTCTCTGCCTGGTTCTACCCGCTGCCCGGAACGCTACGCAGGGCAAAAGCGGTTCTCGTCCTCCGTGCTTGCTTTTTCTCAGAAAGAGCCGCGGTGTGCGTTTTCGCCGGAAAACGCGTTTTCGGCCGAAAACGTGTACGTTTGCACTTCCCCGCCACAGGGAAGCTGCTAGCCGGGAATTCTCTGCCTGGTTCTACGCGCTGCCCGGAACGCTACGCAGGGCAAAAGCGGTTCTCGTCCTCCGTGCTTGCTTTTTCTCAGAAAGAGCCGTGGTGTGCGTTTTCGCCGGAAAACGCGTTTTCGGCCGAAAACGTGTACGTTTGCACTTCCCGGCCACAGGGAAGCTGCTAGCCGGGAATTCTCTGCCTGGTTCTACCCGCTGCCCGGAACGCTACGCAGGGCAAAAGCGATTCTCGTCCTCCGTGCTTGCTTTTTCTCAGAAAGAGCCGTGGTGTGCGTTTTCGCCGCAAAACGCGTTTTCGGCCGAAAACGTGTACGTTTGCACTTCCCCGCCACAGGGAAGCTGCTAGCCGGGAATTCTCTGCCTGGTTCTACCCGCTGCCCGGAACGCTACGCAGGGCAAAAGCGATTCTCGTCCTCCGTGCTTGCTTTTTCTCAGAAAGAGCCGTGGTGTGCGTTTTCGCCTGAAAATGCTTTTTCGGCCGAAAACGTGTACGTTTGCACTTCCCCGCCACAGGGAAGCTGCTAGCCGGGAATTCTCTGCCTGGTTCTACCCGCTGCCCGGAACGCTACGCAGGGCAAAAGCGATTCTCGTCCTCCGTGCTTGCTTTTTCTCAGAAAGAGCCGTGGTGTGCGTTTTCGCCGGAAAACGCGTTTTCGGCCGAAAACGTGTACGTTTGCACTTCCCCGCCACAGGGAAGCTGCTAGCCGGGAATTCTCTGCCTGGTTCTACCCGCTGCCCGGAACGCTACGCAGGGCAAAAGCGATTCTCGTCCTCCGTGCTTGCTTTTTCTCAGAAAGAGCCGTGGTGTGCGTTTTCGCCGGAAAACGCGTTTTCGGCCGAAAACGTGTACGTTTGCACTTCCCCGCCACAGGGAAGCTGCTAGCCGGGAATTCTCTGCCTGGTTTTACCCGCTGCCCGGAACGCTACGCAGGGCAAAAGCGATTCTCGTCCTCCGTGCTTGCTTTTTCTCAGAAAGAGCCGTGGTGTGCGTTTTCGCCGGAAAACGCGTTTTCGGCCGAAAACGTGTACGTTTGCACTTCCCCGCCACAGGGAAGCTGCTAGCCGGGAATTCTCTGCCTGGTTCTACCCGCTGCCCGGAACGCTACGCAGGGCAAAAGCGATTCTCGTCCTCCGTGCTTGCTTTTTCTCAGAAAGAGCCGTGGTGTGCGTTTTCGCCGGAAAACGCGTTTTCGGCCGAAAACGTGTACGTTTGCACTTCCCGGCCACAGGGAAGCTGCTAGCCGGGAATTCTCTGCCTGGTTCTACCCGCTGCCCGGAACGCTACGCAGGGCAAAAGCGATTCTCGTCCTCCGTGCTTGCTTTTTCTCAGAAAGAGCCGTGGTGTGCGTTTTCGCCGGAAAACGCGTTTTCGGCCGAAAACGTGTACGTTTGCACTTCCCCGCCACAGGGAAGCTGCTAGCCGGGAATTCTCTGCCTGGTTCTACCCGCTGCCCGGAACGCTACGCAGGGCAAAAGCGATTCTCGTCCTCCGTGCTTGCTTTTTCTCAGAAAGAGCCGTGGTGTGCGTTTTCGCCGCAAAACGCGTTTTCTGCCAAAAACGTGTACGTTTGCACTTCCCCGCCACAGGGAAGCTGCTAGCCGGGAATTCTCTGCCTGGTTTTACCCGCTGCCCGGAACGCTACGCAGGGCAAAAGCGATTCTCGTCCTCCGTGCTTGCTTTTTCTCAGAAAGAGCCGTGGTGTGCGTTTTCGCCGGAAAACGCGTTTTCGGCCGAAAACGTGTACGTTTGCACTTCCCCGCCACAGGGAAGCTGCTAGCCGGGAATTCTCTGCCTGGTTCTACCCGCTGCCCGGAACGCTACGCAGGGCAAAAGCGATTCTTGTCCTCCGTGCTTGCTTTTTCTCAGAAAGAGCCGTGGTGTGCGTTTTCGCCGGAAAACGAGTTTTCGGCCGAAAACGTGTACGTTTGCACTTCCCCGCCACAGGGAAGCTGCTAGCCGGGAATTCTCTGCCTGGTTTTACCCGCTGCCCGGAACGCTACGCAGGGCAAAAGCGATTCTCGTCCTCCGTGCTTGCTTTTTCTCAGAAAGAGCCGTGGTGTGCGTTTTCGCCGCAAAACGCGTTTTCGGCCGAAAACGTGTACGTTTGCACTTCCCCGCCACAGGGAAGCTGCTAGCCGGGAATTCTCTGCCTGGTTCTACCCGCTGCCCGGAACGCTACGCAGGGCAAAAGCGATTCTCGTCCTCCGTGCTTGCTTTTTCTCAGAAAGAACCGTGGTGTGCGTTTTCGCCGGAAAACGCGTTTTCGGCCGAAAACGTGTACGTTTGCACTTCCCGGCGACAGGGAAGCTGCTAGCCGGGAATTCTCTGCCTGGTTGTACCCGCTGCCCGGAACGCTACGCAGGGCAAAAGCGATTCTCGTCCTCCGTGCTTGCTTTTTCTCAGAAAGAGCCGTGGTGTGCGTTTTCGCCGGAAAACGCGTTTTCGGCCGAAAACGTGTACGTTTGCACTTCCCGGCCACAGGGAAGCTGCTAGCCGGGAATTCTCTGCCTGGTTCTACCCGCTGCCCGGAACGCTACGCAGGGCAAAAGCGATTCTCGTCCTCCGTGCTTGCTTTTTCTCAGAAAGAGCCGTGGTGTGCGTTTTCGCCGGAAAACGCGTTTTCGGCCGAAAACGTGTACGTTTGCACTTCCCCGCCACAGGGAAGCTGCTAGCCGGGAATTCTCTGCCTGGTTCTACCCGCTGCCCGGAACGCTACGCAGGGCAAAAGCGATTCTCGTCCTCCGTGCTTGCTTTTTCTCAGAAAGAGCCGTGGTGTGCGTTTTCGCCGGAAAACGCGTTTTCGGCCGAAAACGTGTACGTTTGCACTTCCCCGCCACAGGGAAGCTGCTAGCCGGGAATTCTCTGCCTGGTTTTACCCGCTGCCCGGAACGCTACGCAGGGCAAAAGCGATTCTCGTCCTCCGTGCTTGCTTTTTCTCAGAAAGAGCCGTGGTGTGCGTTTTCGCCGGAAAACGCGTTTTCGGCCGAAAACGTGTACGTTTGCACTTCCCCGCCACAGGGAAGCTGCTAGCCGGGAATTCTCTGCCTGGTTCTACCCGCTGCCCGGAACGCTACGCAGGGCAAAAGCGATTCTCGTCCTCCGTGCTTGCTTTTTCTCAGAAAGAGCCGTGGTGTGCGTTTTCGCCGGAAAACGCGTTTTCGGCCGAAAACGTGTACGTTTGCACTTCCCGGCCACAGGGAAGCTGCTAGCCGGGAATTCTCTGCCTGGTTCTACCCGCTGCCCGGAACGCTACGCAGGGCAAAAGCGATTCTCGTCCTCCGTGCTTGCTTTTTCTCAGAAAGAGCCGTGGTGTGCGTTTTCGCCGGAAAACGCGTTTTCGGCCGAAAACGTGTACGTTTGCACTTCCCCGCCACAGGGAAGCTGCTAGCCGGGAATTCTCTGCCTGGTTCTACCCGCTGCCCGGAACGCTACGCAGGGCAAAAGCGATTCTCGTCCTCCGTGCTTGCTTTTTCTCAGAAAGAGCCGTG